>NC_048302.1:50911315-50970490 GCF_013100865.1 Trachemys scripta elegans
TATACACACACACACACACACACACACACACACACGATATGCTCAATCTTGTTTTTTCACAGGTACGTATTGTTTCAAGTTAGTAAAGTGGCTGATTACAACATACCTGTCAAAATAGAATTTTGCTGTCTTTAGGTTAAACATTTCCTTGGCATTTGCAGAAATACTTGCTTTGTTTTAGCACCTAATCCTGCTCCTATTGAAGTCAATAAGGGCTTTCAAATTGATTTCATGGGGGGCAGAAGGAAGGAAATAGGGCCTGTCATGCAGTGTGATCCTGGACTCCTTCACTCTTTCACAATCTCACCAATTTCACAGTCCTGAGAATACTCAGGGGCAGGAATACAGTCTAGAGAATCATATTGCAGGATTGGGACTGTAGTTAAGTATGGAGACTAGTTACAGGATTCAAAGAGAAAATACATTCCTTTACCAGAATATTTAAGAAACTCAATCCTGGCCAATCAAGAGAAGACAACCTACTGCAGTGTGTGTCACTCACGGACTGAGCAAGAATAAGGCATTTTAACCACGAGGATAATTAACAACTGAAACAACATACAGCGAGATATGGTGGATTCCCTTGAGGTCTGTAGATCAAGACTGAACGTCTTTCTAAAGGATATACTATAGTTTAACCAGAATTTATGCACTTGAGGCAGCAATTACTGCATGAAATTCTATGGCCTGTGGTATGCAGGAGGTCAGATTAGATAATCATAATGGTCCCTTCTGGCTTTGAAATCTATGACTCTATTCTTACTCCTCCCCAGCTTTTACTTACTATTAGAACACTTTACTTCAAGAGAGCCTCTGGACAGCAAGACAAACTACAGAAGATTCAGTATAAATTAAAACCATCAATTGTAGCAGGTAGCAAGTACCATGCAACGTAAAGTTACGGGCTATCCAAAATTTAGCATAAAGAAGATATTTTGGGGCCAGATTTTCAGAATTATGCCCACAAATCAGGTAGACAGACAAAGAAGTTTTTGGAAGTTGGCTTAAACCATGACCCAAGATTCTGTCTTTTCCTTACTTTTCTACTAACTGATGTCCTCAAGATAATAAATTTTCCTAATCAAATTAGTTATTTCTTTAGTATTTAAAAGTGGCTCTTTTGTATTTTCAATTACATCTAGTTGCAAATTCCAGTTTATGACAGGGCACACGACAACACCAAATAACTCACAAATTTAGATCGATTCATTAGCAGACAGCAGTTTTCATGTCAAATCTAAATGTTTATTTTTCCTGCATGCACATGATCTTATCTTGACTACAGCTTTACCTTGAAAAGAGCATAGAGTTCCTCCAGTTCATCAATAGTAAAAGAAGTCTCAGTCACAATGGTTCGCACCTTTGGAAATGTAACATTAACAATTAAAAGCTTCCTATATATGTGACATTTGAAAGATATTTTTATTTCAGAAATCAATTGACCTTAATCTTAGCAAGCACGTTTTTCCAAGGACCTACCACATTGCGCTTAGTGGTGTCTTCAAGAGTCTGGATCACCTTCAGTCTTTGCTTAAATCTCATCTGTTCAATCAGATCTGCTCGTATACTTCCAAATTTCTAAAATGGAGGACAAAATGGATCCTTTCAATTGTGCGCTAGTACCTGGAATACTTTGTTTTCTTTGTATGCATAAAAAATAAAAAACCAAACAATTCATTCTCTAAGTGTTCAGAAATGATGTAAGATGACTATATCGGACAAATGTGTGACATTAAAGACATTTTTCTAAACATATGACTTGCAAACAACTGAGTTTTCAGGAATTTGTCATTAGATTTTCTTTCCTCCACCATTTCATTTCCCCTCATGTTTTAGGGCATAATGCTCATCAGTTAGAAGTTCGCTTAGGAAGAAACTTTCCCTATTGGCAGGTTACTCCATAACTATTAAATGCAGGATTTCTTTCAAATTCCTCTGAAACATTTGTTATTTGCCACTGTTGGAGACAGGATTGGGCTACATGGGTCATTGGGCTGATCCGATATAGCAGTCCCTATATTACCAAACAACTGTCTAAATCCAAATATGAGGAATGAAATTCATACTATGGGTAAAAATGTCAAGAGTGCTTAAATGACTTAAAAGCTTAAGTGTCATTTTCAAAAGTTAATACCTACCTACCTCTTTTATAGGACTTTATATCTGAAGAGATCAACGTGCTTTACAAAGGAGGTCAGTTTCATTATATTCCCATTTGACAGGTGGGGAAACTGAGGCACAGGCTGGTGAAGTGACTTGCCCAAGGTCACTCATCTGGTCAGTTGCAAAGAAAGGATAGAACCAAGGTCCCCTGAATCCTAGTCCAGGGCTCTATCCACTAGACCAAAGTTCTCTCCTCAACGTATGCACAACTTCCAAAGAACATTAATATGCTACACCTGCATTCCAGGTGAAAGAGTGAGGGCAAAAATAGAATACTGAGAACAGTACTCATCGTTCAATGGACCTACAGCACTGGCTCATGCTCTCACACCCATGAACCTCTGTCCCATAGATTTGTTTCTATGCACTTTCAATAGAGATTTTCCCCAACATGAACATCTTTGTAATATGTCCTTTGAAGAAACCCAGGGCCAGCTTTTAGCACAAGAAATAAAGCCAGCCACTAAGGGTGCCACATATAAAAGTCATGGAGGAGCCTGCTGCTGCCAGTGCATCAGATTGTGATATGCATTCCATAGTGAGGAAGTGTGGGGTATCAACTTAAGTACATCAGGATCGGTTAATATATTCTTAGGCAATCAAATAATGTTAAGTGGTGACATTCCTATATTATCTGTACTTCTATGAATCACGTTAGAATAGCAGGATATTTTCCCTGCTTTATTTGTTAATTTTCCAATTAAAATTGGAAACCTTTTGAAAAACAGACAGTTATGGAGCCTGGTTAAACAGTTACAAGTATGTTTAAACACAAAAGTGCAGGTGAAAGTACGGAAATCTTTAAAAAAAAGTCAAGAGGGAAATTTTCAAAAGCACCCAGTGACTTTGGAGCCTAGGTCCCATTTTAAAAAATGACAGGCACTGTCATTAGGAGCTAAAGTCCCAGTTTAAGTCAATGAATCCTAAGTCACTTGAAAATGGGACTTTAGGCAATTTTGGAAATGCTACCCCAACTCTTTAATTGTGCAGCAAGTTTGCAGGATTGCAATTACTTTTATAGTAATTCAGAGTAATACCAAACACTATGGATTGTGACTTTATTACAGGATCAGATAAAACGAGATGCTGGATTTATTAAAATGCAAAACATCTTCGATAAGAGCAAAGAAAATATCATTGGCAAAATAAAATGCATTTGTTGATATGTTAAGTGGAAAGTCCCTCTGTAAAAACCCAAAAACACACAAAAACCCCCAAACCTACAGATACAATGTTCTATTCCTGCGTCATACACCATGCTAAGGCATTGGTTCAATACTGATTCTGGGAAGAGTGCTGAACTGTCAGCACTATTTCCCGCAGCACCTGAGTTTTCACTAGAGGTTTCTCATCCAAGTGTCCAACCCTCCTTAGCTTATGGGACTGGATAGGATCACAGCACAGTGTGGTAAATGGCTAAATATTATTTTCAGATTCATCATTCCCTGCTCCCTTCCCCCAAGGCAAGTGTCATGGGATAGTTGTTCAGATAGAGCTTGCCTTCCTTCTGGAACAAAAAGCATATTATATCCCGTATGCCAAAGGAAAAACAGTCACCTTTCATGGTACATCTTGTTATTTTTAATACAGCCTTTAATAAAGGGCAAGTGACAAGGGTTACATTGTTATCCATGTGCCTCTGACAAGCTAAAATACTAAAAATACAGTAAATAAATTTTAGCCCAATGGCAGCTGGAGATTTCCCGATATTTACAACAAATTTTTCTCTCTTTTATGTTTATACCAAGCCCAACGCAATGGGTCTCCAATCCCAATTGGGTACAACAAACTTAGGGCCAGAAACCTAAGTGTCACAGAATAACAGAGAGCCCTCATTATCTCTTGAAAAATGTGGCAGTTTAATACCAGGAAATAACACCATCAAAACATACATACTGCAAGCTGATTTAACAGCCCACATTCAAATAGAGTACAAGTAAAAAAGATGCATGTTTATCTCTGGTATATTCCACTGACTCAGTGCCATTACACTAGGGATACATTTGGCCTTGTTTCTGTAAGTTTCTATTCAACTAGAAAGAGCAACGAACTTTTGTACTACATATGCCCACAAAAGACAGATTATGGCTATGCATGAGGCCAGTTTATTCATCTAAATATAGTCAAGGCCATAGAAGCTTTCTTAAAAGGTGTGGGATTCAAAACAAGGCAAAAATGGGATGGCAGCTTTCCATAAATGTCTACCCCTCCACTGCTAGTTTGTATTTTTACCTCACTAGAGAGGGTGAAAATCCTCAGAACCCTCAGATTTAATTCACCCTTAATGTGGAATTCACTACTGCTAAAGCCCACAGCAGATTTCTGGTGCCTTTTACATACACAGAAGTATTTTTTTTCCTGAGATGTGGAGGACATAGGGAAAGTATCTGAAATACTTGTCAGGGTTTTAGATGGCTAGGATAATCCTACATTTTGATTTAAAATATTAATTAGTTCTCCATGGCACAGGGAAGAAAAGAACCAATGAATTTCCCATAAAGGAGAAATCACTGAATCACATCACTGAACAAAA
Source organism: Trachemys scripta elegans (assembly GCF_013100865.1). Classification (NCBI taxonomy): domain Eukaryota; kingdom Metazoa; phylum Chordata; order Testudines; family Emydidae; genus Trachemys; species Trachemys scripta. Next base: position 50,916,012 of record NC_048302.1, read on the forward strand.
ACACTGACCCAGGAACCTATCCTTGTAACAAAGCCCGATGCCAACTTTGTCCACATATCTATTCAAGTGACATCATCATAGGACCTAATCACATCAGCCATACCATCAGGGGCTCATTCACCTGCACATCTACCTATGTGATATATACCATCATGTGCCAGCAATGCCCCTCTGCCATGTACATTGGCCAAACCGGACAGTCTCTACGCAAAAGAATTAATGGACACAAATCTGACATCAGGAATTATAATACTCAAAAACCAGTGGGAGAACACTTTAACCTGTCTGGTCATTCAATGACAGACCTGCGGGTGGCTATTTTATAACAGAAAAACTTCAAAACCAGACTCCAACGAGAGACTGCTAAGCTGGAATTGATATGCAAACTAGATACAATCAATTTAGGATTGAATAAGAACTGGGAATGGCTCAGCCATTACAAACATTGAATCTATCTCCCCTTGTAAATATTCTCACACTTCTTATCAAACTGTCTGTACTGGGCTATCTTGATTATCACTTCAAAGTTTTTTTTTCCCACTTACTTAATTGGCCTCTCAGAGTTGGTAAGACAACTCCCACCTGTTCATGCTCTCTGTATGTGTGTATATATATATATCTCTCCTCAATATATGTTCCATTCTATATGCATCTGAAGAAGTGGGCTGTAGCCCACAAAAGCTTATGCTCTAATAAATTTGTTAGTCTCTAAGGTGCCACAAGTACTCCTGTTCTTTTTGCGGATACAGACTAACACGGCTGCTACTCTGAAACCATAAAGGAGAGTTTGTGCTCAAGTTGTTGGTCCGGAGTTAGAAATCAGCATTTAAAAATTAAGTGCCAGGGGTATTTTCTGAATGTTTTATTGTGTAAAATTTAATTTAAGGATTAGACAAAAATCCTTAGTCTTTTGATGTGCAAAGTTTTAGTCCATTTTTTCTTGGACTTTACTATGCAGTTTATGAACATTGACTAGTTATTCTGTTATTGGGGTTTTTGCCAGAAGTTTTCCAACTCTGAGTTATTTATGCCTATGTCAAAATTAGAACTGGTTGGAAAAAATAACAGAACCATTTTCTATTGGAAAATTCCGTTTCAAAGTTTTGGGAACATAAACATAGATTTTTTGTTCTGAAGCAATTTTGTTTCATTTTTTTAAATTTTGTATTATATTACATGTTATAATATAAAATAAAATAAGTCTACATCAAAATGAAACATTTTGATTGATCCAAAACAATAATGTTCAGAATACTCCTTTGGAGAACTTTGAAATTTTCAGGTTTTGCTCTCATTCAAAATAAAGCCAAATTTCAATATCTCAAAATCCTTCATGAAACAGAATTGTTCTCCTCAAGCCAGTTCTAGTCAAAATCCTAAGTTACCTCATAGGAAGTTCTGATGAGTCTGAAGATATCCACCTCAGGATAAGGCTCTACATCATCGCTGAGCAGTGAGTGAAGGTGAGGGATTGGTGGCAAAGTACTGTCCTTATTAGTCACACTGTCCAAATACCTGATTGGGAGAGAAGAAAAAAAACCTAAATGAGAAAAGTTGGGAGTGGGCTGTAGTCCACGAAAGCTTATGCTCTAATAAATTTGTTAGTCTCTAAGGTGCCACAAGTACTCCTGTTCTTCATTTTTTTTCTGAGGATCAGTAGCGATTACATATAGACTGACTTTACATAAGTATGATCAAACCACTCTATTATTCCGTTATTTGGACAGAGATACCTATTTTGCCAATTTGTAACATTCCACTTCTCCCCAGAGCTGCATTAGTTGTTTACCTAAGCCACATTTATCAAGAAATATATGAAATCCATCTGATCACAGTAAGATGTCCACAATTTACCAGTGATTCCCTAAATAGAGTCTTGAAATATTTTTGTTTGAGCCATCTTACACAAATAAAGATTTGTGGGGCACTATCCACCTCATTCCTGTTGGAACTGGGGATGGTGTACTTGATTCTCAATACCTCCTGCCTCTCTCATTCCCCAAAACCTGGCTGTAAAGAGTATCAAGAGCTTATCCTTCCTGCCAGTGTAGCTGCTGTAAATCACCTTGCAGCCACATAAACTTCCTTTCATAACTCCTCAGCAAGGGTTGGAGCTTAGTTCTGAGAGGAGAGTTGAGACGACCAGGGCTTTTTTTTTGGTTAAATACCAAGTAAATTAAAAAACCAACACCCATCATACCACCACTCATGCCTGGCTATAAATTACCCTGAGCCTCACTTTGATTCAGCAGCACCTTGAAATCTAAACATTGACACAAAATGTCAGGAAATCAAATGAATCATTCTAGGTTACATAAAGTAGTCTTAGTTCAGCATGAATGATTCATCCAGGTCTACCAACCTGCCTCGTGTTTTTATCTCTTCATGAGCCTTTCTAGATCTATTGCATTTTCTAGCAAGTCTATTTCCAACAATAGTTACCCTTGAATTCAGGTATTTTTCCTAATTACACTTAAAAGTTAACAGTCAGAAGATGAGGTAAAAAATTCCAGATATCTAACCAAGACCTGCTGAAGATCCCTATAAGACAGGTTCAGAAGGATATTCTAGAAACTAGAAAGGAAAACTTTTTTGTTGTTGTTGAGCCTGGCTAATAGGAGCAGTTGTGCATAATTTAGGGCAACACTCCTGATTGCTTCATCTTTGTAGGCTTTTAAGGTGGCTGTAATTTTCTGAAACTTTGTCCCCCTTGGGGTATATCTACCCTACAACGGCACAGATACAATGACAGGTTTCAGAGTAGCAGCCGCGTTAGTCTGTATCCGCAAAAAGAACTGGAGTACTTGTGGCACCCTAATAAATGTGTTAGTCTCTAAGGTGCCACAAATACTCCTGTTCTTTTTACAGATACAATGCTGCATCTGTAGTGCCATCATATAGATGCTTCCTACAACAATCAAAGGGATTTTTCCATCAATGTAGTTAATCCACATCTCGATGAGGCGGTAGATCTTCCATTGACCTAGCTGAGTCTAGGGTGGGGGTTAGGTCAACCTAAATACATCACACAAAGTGCAAAATTTTTCACAGCCCTGAGTGATGTAGCTAGGTCGATCTACTTTTTAGGTGAATACCAGGCTTAGATAAGTAGATATGGTCACTCAGAAATATATGTAAAGCTTTTTTTGATGAAGGCACACATAGCTCTTGTTACAGACAAAAAGGATTGCAAGCATTTAAAAGACATAATCAACTTCTTGGTAAATAAGTTAAATGCACTAAAACCGGAAGCAGAACTTTGGTTTTGTTCAATAAATACCTTCCCAGGACTGTCATTGCTTCTCCATCATCTTTACAGTTCAGCAGCTTGTCCACATTAGCATCCAGCACAGCAAGAGCTAACTGGAATATCACCTTTATTCCTTCATAGAAGAAACAATCCACAACTACCACAGCACTTTCAAATGGCATTACACTGAGGAAAAGTGTGAGGAACCAGGACAGTGAAATGGTAGAGATAACACCCAAGTCCTGCATGCAGTCATAAAGCTGTGGAACATAGTCCCGGGCCAGCTCTTCAAAAACACCTTGATCCACCAGAGCTCCTGTTGGAAATAAGTAACATTGGGCACACATGAATTTAGGATCAAATGAATACACATTTATACCCTTCTGGGGAAATTATTATAAGAACATTCTCCAAGATGCTTGTATACATTTCCTTACCACCAGAGAAAGGATAGATTTTTCCCTTTGATTAAATTGTGATATGCACCAAAAAAAATCAAAACACTGTTATACAGAAAACAAATGTGTAATAAACACAGAGCCTAGAAAAAGCAAACAGGGCATTTCTTGTTCTGAAACCCATCCTTTGGAACTTGTAGATAAGGTACATTAATGGATGAATTCTACTTCTCAGCATCACAGGAGTGGTGGTGGGAGAGGCAATATAGGGGAAGGAAGGAAGGAAGATTTTTTTATTTTTAAGACAAATTTAGTGGGTGTAAAAAGTTCCCTGTGGTGGCACAGAAAGCTGAAGAGCTTCTACAGAACATGCACACCACACAGGCAACAGCAAACACAAGTATCTCCACACCACTACCTCTAGGATTGAGTGGGTAAGCTCAGTCATTGGTGCCTTTGCTAGCAAGGGTAAGTAACAGTGATTTTTGTGATGGAAGTGGATTGAAAGCATCAACTCATTTCACACAAGCCAACAGCCAGTCATTAGACAGTAAAGGCTTTCAGTTATTAATGTCCTTTCAAACCAACAGCCTAGAGGGGAGTGGTAATATAACCTTCTCTTGTAAACTGCCCGACCCTGCCCCTCACCAACATTTCTTTGGTAATTATATTATATACTCTGTTCTCTACACTTAAAATTGTAGCCTCCCACCTCCTTCTGATCTCTTTAACCTAAATCAAGTCAAGTGGAGTTCATTGTAGAATTCTGTTTTACCTCAAGCAGGTGAAGAACTAACACTGAGCAGAATATCTACTTAGGTAGCTGCTTCCAAACTAGCCATTTCATTCTCTCATCTGTTTGCAGCAGTTCACATATCAGTGCTGACCATCTGATTATTTCAACATAAAAAAAATTAACAGAACAGGCTTCTGGATATTTAAGGACTTTTTAGAAAAAACAATCCCCTTAACATACCAACAACTCTTGTATTGTAGTAGTCTGGCAGCATGCGTTCACACAAAGCCACAAGCAGCCAGAAAGCTTCCTCCTCTTTTGCATACAAAAGAAGTACTGAAGTGACAATATTCATGGCCTACAAGAATGAAAAAATAAATCACTAGATATCATTTCTAAATTCTCTTGCCATATCTAGTGCTATAAAATCTGAACAGATAAGAATTTATCCTAGGTCAGAAATTAGCCATGGATTTACTCTGAAGAAATTTCACTTAAAATTTATTATATGTTCTGCTATATTCAGCAGTCCACATTCTTCTGTAAGTACAGCAAACAATGTTTTCCTAATGTTCCTAATGAGAAGTTTCTTCAAACCATCTGAAAATCAAGACTTTGGATATTATTACTTCTTTGCGCAATCAGTTTATTGTTCATTCTTCAAGGGTTCAACTGTGCACACCCCAGACCTTCTGCCAGGGCAAAACAAAAACAAAAAACCAATGGCAGTCATGCCCTCCATTGGTGAGGCAAATGTTTGTAGTGGTGCCAATCTTGAGCAGCCTTGAGCACAATGGAGCAGAAGGACTGTAAGTGAGGGAGACGGGGGCAAGGTTCCTTGTGACCTATTTCCTCTATCTTAAATAAATGGCTGGCACAACATTGCTCTATGTTTGTTTGTTCTCAGTCATTGCCTAACTCCTTTATCAAGGCCAGAAGGCCTGAAAAAATGACCTACCTTGAGAATATTTCCATGTCAGAGTTTGAATCCTGAGGAACAGATTCATTATTTTAAACCCTAACTCAAATGGGAGAGATGACAGATAGTGGGCAGGTACACTACTGTGGTGACGACGCAGGAAAGGAAACAGAACGCCAGGTCTGTGGTAGCTGAAAAGCCCCTCTACCTCCAGGAACTTTTCCTGGGGCTTTTATTCTTTACACTTCCTTGCTTACAATGCTTCTCATTGGTACAAATCTTGCGCATAGAAAAGCCAGGCAGTATACATGCACATAAGATAACGAACCCATCTCTTGAGCGCGTGAACACCAGCTGCGAGGGTACAATCAAATCAGCCAAATAAGTTTCCCAAACACAAACGCTGGATTGAAGGTCACTCCTGCCTCGTAGCCATGGGAGCAGTTTGCTGCGCCTGTGGGCTGACGATTCGGGAGCTATGCATCCCTACACACTACCAGCTTGTTTTCTGTGATTGTCCCAGAAGAACACATTTTAAAAGTTATTTCATTACATTTTAAGCCCCCCAAAATGAAAGTTAAATATTTTTAAAACACTAATTTAGTTCTCAGTTAAAAAACTAAGAAATTCAGATTCAGATCCCTTTTCAAGATCTGTCAATTCATATATACTGATCCCCTCCCAACACCTACCAATACTTCATTATGATGCTATCACACACTATCCTCTTATCTTTAGTCTTGTTTACTATTTATATAATGATTTCGAGTTTGGATACTTGCTATAACTGTCACTGTGTTTGAAAGAATAAAAAGTACTTTTATACCATGACCCAGGACTACTTATAATTTCACTCCTGACTGTGCAGACCAGGGTTACAAGTGTGTTCCTGTTGCTACCATTCCGGTGTTCATTGTCCTACCATCCTCCCTCCCACCCCCTTCAATTAAAAAAAAATAGATACTTCAAGTAACGTTAAGTGATTTATTCTTTATGAATTAATGACGATGATGGTCAGAATACTTTGCATCTCCCTCTGCATTTTTCATTCAGGGATACTGAAGTGCTTTACAGTCAGTGATTAAGCCTCACAAGACTTTTATAAAATCAACAAGTATTATTCCCATTTTGCAACCAGGAAAGCTAAGGCACAGAGATATAAAAGGTGACTGCTCAAAGTTACACAGAAGTGAGAGAGTTGGGAGCAGAATCCAGAACTCCTGCCTCCCAACCCTGTACTCTAACAATTGTGACCAGATGATGCTTCCAGCCTTTAAAGAGAAACTGCTCCTCAACCGTAGCTCCAGCAGAGCTGACTCTCTGCTCTAATAGCTTATGTGATACATTGTTGTTTTCCCTTTAGCAAGTCTTGCAACCATGGCAAAAAGGTTTTTGGAAGGTTTTGATGCAACTAATATATGAAGGAACATTTGAAGTACAAGCAGTTTTTCCTTGAAATGGAATGCAAAGTTTCTTACCTGATCGTTTTCTGTTAGCAACTTCTCTCTGAATTCATTACTCATGGGCCAATGCCCCCTGCATGTGGAGTTTGGAGGCTGTCCAATATTGTGCTGGAGGCTCGGAGACTAAGCTCTGCCCTTCTGCTCAGGCTACCAAAAGAGCTCCTCCACAGCTGCAGATACACTCCAGCAGCCAATTGTTAGTGTTAAGATAACTTGATACACTATATTAATTTAACCTTAAGACAATATATGTATGAGTCTCCCTTTGGAGAAAGTTTTCAGTTTATATTTTTATTTACAAAAGACTACCAGGGTGGGTTGAATTCTGAGAGAAGCTACTAACAGAAAGAAAATCATCATGTAAGAAATTTCTCATTTTGTTGCACATGCAGCTTCTCTCCTCATTCATTACCCATGGGAAGTAGTGAACAGTGAATCCCAGAAGTAGATTTTAATCCCAGAGTTTAATTACTATAGTAGCATAACAGCCAGGAATGGAAGTTCCCCCCACAGAAAGCAAGAGCTTTATAAACTAAGACGTTATGGGGAAACCAACCCAGTAGCACCTTCCTACCAAAAGATGCACTTGCAGAGGAACGGAAATTTACTTCGCAAATCTTCCGCAGGCTCATACACTCCCTCCCCTCTCCCCTACAGTGCCTCTAGGAATTTCTGTTAATAGTTTCCTAGATGCCTAGCATGCCAACTGATGCAGGATTTTTACATCTTGGCTGCAGCAACCCGGAGTCCCTAAGGCCTTGGCATTTTGGACAGAATAAGATGAACAGGGTACAACTGGCATATGTAATCTATATACCAGAGATGAATCTTCAGAGCTCTAGGGACGCTCATTTATGTCACAATCTTCCGAGGGCTGGAACCAAATGATGAGAGAACTATTTCTCAGGAATTGTGGAAAGAGGAGTTTATCTTGAGCAGAAAGGTTTCTGGAGCTATAAATATTTTTTTCCTTATGACAAAGGCAATGTGATTCTTGTATGGATATGGGAATTAATTCCAAAACTTGCCCTGTTGAGGTAATGGTGACTAGAAAGGCCAACCACAGACTTGTCTAAACTTGTCAGTGTGATTAAACTTGGCAACTGATATTCAAAGGGAGGATCCAATGTGGCTGGCTACAAGGCTGGTATCCACATCTCTATGGTGTTTGGTTGCGCGACTCCAACCGAATCTCCTGGAAAAAACTCTAATGTAGCTGAGATCACCAGACCTTTGGGATTATCATCATATTTGTATTACAGAAGCCTCTAGAAGTCAGGGTCTATTGTGCTGGGCAATGTACAAAGAGGCAGTCCAAGCCCCAAAGAGCTTCCTGTTTCCCCTCAGACCTGAAATGTAAATTTGACAGATCAATGAATGAAATATCCTGGTTGAGTTCTCTCTGAATATCAAACTGTATCAGAGGTTGAAGGAGAATCCATGTTGAACTACACTGTTCTTCTGATGCTCAGGCTATTAGCTGTAGATGTTCCTAGTCTGAATGAAGGAGTCCCAGCTTCACAAGATCTGGTGTTTTTTATAGGTACAATGTGGGGGTCTTGGCTATCTAGCAAGTCCAAAGTGTTTTCTGGGCTAGTGGAGTATTAGGAGGAGGACTTAAACTCTCCCTTTCTCTCTTTTCTGTATGTATTACATAAGCTGTCTGGAAAGACAGCAGATTCTTCTCTTCCCAGGCCTTTATTTCCATTTCCAAGGAGCAGCTTTGATCCCTGGTTTCAGAAGGGATATAAACACTTCTGACTCAATTCAAAGCCAATCCCTGATGGGAAGTAAGAAGAGACTTCCTCTGCAAATACCATAATTGCCTGCTATGTGGTTCCTTGCACCTTACTGGTCACTGTCACAGACAGGATACTGGACTTGATGGATCACTGGTCTGACCCCATATGTCCACATGACCATGTTTGTGGGTTTTGCTTTGTCTTTTCAAATTAAAAAGGACACACCCCAATAGAGACGTCAAAATTAACTGAAAGGATACATATGATGAGATTTTCGAAATCTGTCTTCCAAGTGTGCTTGCTTCCATATGAGTACGCGAGGGTCTAGAGTGAAAGTTGGGTTGGCTTTCAGCATGTTGTTTGAAATTACCTGCCCACAGAGAGGCATTGGATGTTATCTGAGAATGACACTTAACTTTGCATTGCCTCAAGTGCATGGTTCTAAGTCCTCAGAAGGAATTTAAGCAGGTGCATTTTGAGAATCACACTCAGGGGATGAAGCTGATGCATCGCACCCTAACCTTTGGAAACAATTGGCTACTGATGACCTTTCAGGAAATGATGGATGCAATGAAGTTTTGGATCTTTGCAAATCTTTACCATTGCTCTCCCAGAGGACCATGCCAGGACCATGACCTCTGGGAGAGCAATTCTCTGCATTGGGATCAAAAGCTCCTATGGATTTTCAAGAGCTAATGGCAGTTGTTCCTTTAGGAATAGGTCTATTTCTCTGGATGTGGAACTGATTGGTATGTTGCCAATGCATGGGTATAGATGCATTACATACAACCTATGCCTACCACCAGCCACTTAAGATTCTGGGTGCAGAAGGTGGATCAGAAGGAAGAGTCCTGCACAGGAATTCTGAGCTCTCATACACAAATGCTCTTTGTCATGCTGAAAACTTGTCGGTTTGAAAGAAAATTGATCTAGGTTTCTTTGAAAGAATCTTCTCCAGATTCTTCCCTCTGCCAGGGTAACAATCCTTTCTTGGATACCCTTGGTGTTAGAATCAACCAATAGTTGCTAACGCTGGTTTCAACAGTGAGGGCTGAGGCCTGTCTGCAATCTCAAGTAGTCATTTCTCTAACATTTCCACCAATGGCTCCTCTGCACAACATATCCATTTAAGACAAGCAACGGCAATCCAGGGATGTGACAAGGCTCTTTTGTAGCCACCAAGTTAAAATCCACTGCTTGGCACAAATCACAGGACAAAACCTGAGACGTCTTACTCCAAGCAAGGCTCATACCGCTAGACAGTTAGCCACTTGTTTGCCACAAAGTAGGTGTTCTTTTTTAAACATATGAAAAACAATCTGTGGTCTGAAAGGCTATGGCTGAGGCTTTGAAACCACTGTGCAGTGTATCATCAGTACTATGGTCCATGGGGTCTTCTGGAAGGAAGTCCCCTTCTGAAAGTGTGACTGTCTTTGACTGGTGGACCTACTGCTGCAACAACCTTAGACTCCCCAAATTTATGAAATTTCTTTGTTTTATATAAAACATTTTAGTTTAATCAGATATCCTCATTTCAGGAAATGTGTCTAATAATCCTTGAAGAGGAAGATATTTTATTAATATTAATGAGTTCCTTGCAAGCTGACAGACATCCTTGTAGGTTTCTGTGTTTTGTTTTGGTTGGGTTTTTGTGTGTGCGATGCATGTGTGGTACTTTTTCCCCTGGCTGTTTACAGGGAGGAGGTAAAAAGAACAGGAGTACTTGTGGCACCTTAGAGACTAACAAATTTATTAGAGCATAAGCTTTCGTGGACTACAGCCCACTTCTTCGGATGCATACAGGAGGTAGTACACTATTTATCTTGGCATGGGGACCACACAAAGGAGGAAGGGATACTGTGTATACTGATACTTCAATTGTGGAAGTAGCTTGCTAGATGTCCCCGGGGAACCTGAAAGGCAGCCTGCCTGCTCCCCCAGGCTGCCAAGCATTCAAGCGCAGTAGGTGCAACTTAGTACAAACTCAGGACTTTACACAGGAAATCAGGCTCCTTTTGAAATAGGAAGGGATTTCTCACTTACCCCTCTGTTAGTCTCTAAGGTGCCACAAGTACTCCTGTTCTTCTACTTACCCCTCTGTAATCCCCTTGTGGTGCAGAGGGATGTGGAATCCTCATGTGCCTCTGCTCTGGTCACAGACTGAGTGACATCCTCCTAAGGTTTTAATGTGGAGCCAGTTCAGGGAGTGGGGAGGGGTGGAGAGAGCGAGAGACACACACCCCTTTCCCTGGCAGAGCAAGAAGTTATTGCTGATGATCAGAAGGCACAATTCCCATTCTGCTGCTGTCTGAAATCTGAACTCTTTCCCTGGCACAGGGAGGGTTCTTGGGCTGAAAGTCAGAAAGCCCAGATACAATTTCCATTAGTCTGCAGCCTGAGGCAGAGCTGCACAGGAGAAACAGGCATCTCTGCATGCCTAGACATGCTGAAAGGTGTGGGAGAGGCAGTGGGAATGATACAGAGGAGAGCACTGTGATCCTAGGAGACAAGCCCTAGCAAACACTCCCGCAGGGGACAAGGCAAAGGTCTGACCTCTGATTTTCACCTCATTTGTTCATTAACAATACTAATCACTGCCTTGCAAACGACACACTTGCTTTGGGGGTTTGCAAGACTTACCCTGGAGTGTCATGAAAATTCCTATTCACAGTGGGAGGAAGAGCCCCTGCTTCTTTCCCTAGGGAGCTGCGGGGTGGGGGAACTCTGGATCCTTTCAGGGTTTTTCCTCCTTCCAGCACAGCTTTGTTGTGCAACCAACCCCTGAGCTGGCCAAATAGGGTGACAGGCAGGGCATCATTCACCCTCTGTAGAGCCTGTAAGTGTTGCCTCACAAAGGGAACACTGATTAGATTTAAGACAGGTGTTTGCAAGACAGCTTTGCCATGTCTGAGTGGGGGCAGAGGAGTCCATCAGGGAGGTGCTGCACTGGCAGATCCAGGTGGTAGAACCACAATGCTGCTATTTATCTAATCCAGGGGAAAAGGAGGAGGAAGATTATAAGTCACAACTGCCTGAAAACAAAACAAAGTAAAGGTTTTAAAACAAAATGGTCTGGAGAAACTGAACCACCATTTTGTTCCACTTTTGGAAGCAGAAAATCTGTTGGTTGTCCTGAGCTGAAGGACAGAGTTTAATCCTGAAACCTCCAGCAACAACACTGGACTGCCGCTGAATTCCACAGGTGGGGGCATTAGCCCATGAGTAATGAACGAGGAGAGAAGCTGTGCAACAGGCAAAAATGTTACTAAGAAGGACTTTCATAAGCCTCATAACATTCCTTATTAAGAGTTCATTCTGACATTTTTTAGATATTATTTTAATTAGATGCACTTGGGGACAGATCTTTAGTCATCCTTACACTGGTCACTATATTTATGGATACACAAATCTGCATATACAAACCAGTACGCACAAGCAGTTAGTGTCTCTGGTACCTGAGCTTGCAAACCGTTATGCATAGACTCCTGTGCAGAGTCCAACTGAAGCTAAGAGAACGCTGTGTAGATCTTGGGTTCTCAAACTGAGGGTCGTGACATCTTGGGGGTCACAAGGTTATTACATGGGGAGTCATGAGCTGTCAGCCTCCACCTCTAAACCCTGCTTCTCCTCCAGCATTTATAATAGAGTTAAATATAAAAAATGTGTTTTAATTTGGGGGGGGGGGAATCATACTCAGGCTTGCTGTGTGAAAGGGGTCACCAATGCAAAAGTTTGAGAAACACTTATAGATGCAGGAGTCTGTACTAATGCAACTCTTTGCAGAATCAGGGCTTTGTGCAAACAAATCAGGAACCTAAATGTTCATGTGCATGATCAAATATATCAACTGTGTACATTAGCATGCAGCCACTGATTGAGAAAACAACAAAATAGACAGACAGGAATGGGAATTCTAGATCTTGAAAGGATGGCAAGACATTTCAATTACCTGACAATATCCTATGTTTGGATTTCTAAAAGCATAGGCTGTTAATACTCTCCTCAGGGCAGCAATACCCATCTCATTCTGGAATGCAGGGTGCTCTGGGAGAGAACGGTGCAAATCTCTCTCAATCTCTTCTGTGGCAAGGTTATACTTCCCCATAGATTTCTCCACGAGGTCCTCATAATAGCCAGGGTGGGTGGCCATCTCATTAATGGCTCCTAAGAGGAGGAGAGAGCAACACCAATGAAGTAGGATAATGAAGTAAGGGCTAACAGGCATAGTATAGTCATATTATTTTCTTTTGTTCCCTTAGTTCAGACATCTTCAACTGAAATTTTAAAATAGAAACAAAGTTTGAAAATACATTTAAAATGTTATAATTGTAAAGAGGATAAAATTGGCCTGGCACTCATAAAAATACAGCTGGTTGCCTTTTCCTTTGGGTACATTTTAAAAAGCAGTTTCACATAATGATAAAATAAAAAACAGAAAAACCCTTTCCTTCTGTGGGGAGGAAACATTGAGCATGCTGAATCGCAGTGGAGCTTTAACAGCTGCCACCATCACAGTGTCCCTCCAAAGATTGGGAGCTAATATGTGTGCTACTGGTAGCGCAGATAGCCTATTGGCTGGCACCCTGTTCACATGCAGACCGCCATGATAACAACACGCACGTCCATCTCTAAGTCATATACAGAATAGCTGCTGGTTCTATAGCCTATTGGCTGGTTCTTTTCATCTTCAGAGCAATTTTTAAAACATCGTTCAGTCAATCCGCACAGCATCCCTGCGAGCACATAGTATTATCCTTATTTTAAGGACAGAATAAAAGAAGCAGAGAAGTTAACTACAGCTACAGAAAGAGTCAGTGCTGAAGCCAGGACTAGAACTCAGGAGATCCAGATTTGCAGCCCTGTGTTCAAACCATTAGACCACACCTTTCTCAACCAAAAAGTCTCTATTTAAAATAACACCAACCTTTTTTCTGTCCAGTATACCTGCTTCCTATCCAGGGCAAAGATCTCCACCTATAGGTCAGTTTTAATTTAGTTATGAAACATAGCTAAGGTCTGACCTACTTCAAAAACTAGACCCACATGTGAAACAAGTTTAGGGGACAACTGTGTTGGTACCAGGAGACCAGGCATAGATGTATCTGTAGCATACGCAGGGACTTATTGTCCAGAGTTTTTCCCTTAATATGAATTATTTTCCCTTTTCATTTTAACCTATTTAACCTTGTTTTAACTCTAGTAACTAGTGCATGGTAGGTAGAGTGACCAGATGTCCCAATTTTATAGGGACAGTCCCGATATTTGAGCCTTCTTCTTATATAGGCTCCTATTACCCCCTGACCCCGTCCCGATTTTTCATACTTGCTGTCTGGTCACCCTAATGGTAGGCTAACTATCTTCCCACAGTTGAATTGTTCCCCAGACACTAATGGACATCTTTGCTCATCCACGGGCTACGCTGTCAAGCCATCAAGAGACGGAGGGATGCATCACATTTATATAAACTGAGCAAATTGTAGATATCCTATCTACAGAGATCAAATCTGCACAGATTAAATTAAATTAAATTAATGGAGATATCCCATCTCCTAGAACTGGAAGGGACCTTGAAAGGTCATCAAGTCCAGCCCCTGCCTTCGCTAGCAGGACCAAGTACTGATTTTTGCCCCAGATCCCCAAGTGGCCCCCTCAAGGATTGAACTTACAACCCTGGGTTTAGCAGGCCAATGCTCAAACCACTGAGCTATCCCTCCCCCCTGCATCAACCAGCTCTTTTTTGACCACACTTTAGCTACAATACAAATGATCATCCCTTTACAACCACTGTGATAGCTGTTTAATATATGTTTGGGGGGTTCTAGATTTTAAACCATGAATTAATTTTACACAACCAAAGTACAAACTTGAAAAACTGACAGACAACAAGCAACTGTCAAAGGATAAAAGGTCAAGTGGCTGACTGATGTTCAAACTACATGTTGAAGTCTGAAGTCTACTTTAACTGTCTATGCAAATTGGAATAGCCATTTAGAAGTTAAGGTAGCTGAACAAAAGAACAGCCATACTGGGTCAGACCAAAGGTCCATCTAGCCCAGTATCCTGTCTTCTGACAGGGGCCCATGCCAGGAGCCCCAGAAGGAATGTATAGAACAGGTAATCATCAAGTGATCTGTTCTCTGTCACTCATTCCCAGCTTCCAGTAAACAGAAGCTAGGGACACCATCCCTGCCCATCTTGGCTAATAGCCACTGATGGACCTATCCTCCATGAACTTATCTAGTTCTTTTTTGAACAGTTATAGTCCTGACCTTCAGAACATCCTCTGACAAGAAGTTCCACAGGTTGACTGTGCATTGTGAGAAAAAATACTTCCTTTTGTTTGTTTTAAATCTGCTGTCTATTAATTTCATTTGGTGACCCCTAGTCTTGTGTTATGAGAAGGAGTAAATAACACTTCCTTATTTACTTTTTCCACACCAGTCATGATTTTATCGACCCCTATTATATCCTCCTTTAGCCATCTGTTTTCCAAGCTGAAAAGTCCCAGTCTTATTAATCTCTCCCATACAGAAGCTGTTCCATACCCCTAATAATTTTTGTTGCTTTTTTCTGAATCTTTTCCAATTCCAATATAAATCTAAGGTGTGACTGCAATAGGTATTTCTATTAATCCAAGAGGATCAGTTTATTTTAGGAAGGACTAACGATAAATAAAAGGAATTTCCTCCAAGAAAATATAGGTGAATGAACCCCATGATAAAGTAACATGGTGATGACAATGAACTTTGACCAGTACAAACTTCCCCTGGTGTAGGGAGGAGGGATGTGGCAAAGTGGAGCTCTGCTCAGATATGCTGGAGCAATTTGTATAGTGGGGGTGCTGAGAGCCATTGAACCACACTGTAAACCCCGTATATAATGGAAATCACTTCAAGCCAGGGGTATGACAGCCACACCAGCACCTATGGCTCTGCTACGCATGATCTTCCACCTGCAGGAGTAAGGTTCCCTCCGAGGCACCTTAGGCCAGTGGTTTAAGTCAGAGATGCCCCAGTGGAGCCCCAACTTCACTTGACCATACAGCCCTGAGTTAAGGAGCTGCAACTGGCTCCCTGCAGCCATTCCCTCCCCCCCTTCCATCTAATTGCAGCTTAGACGGAATGGAGAATCAAGCCCTTGGCATAGAGTGGTTTAATAATTTAAAGTATCATCCATTTTCTAAGTGCATAAAGATTGTCTGGCCTACAGGACAGAACAAAGGGCCAGGAGCTTGGAATTCCTGACTTTCAATCTCTGCTCTGCCAACGATTCATTGAGAAATCTTGGGCAAAATCATTTAACCTCTTCATATTGGTTTCCCTATCTGTAAAGTGGGAACAATACTTGTCAGCCACACAAAGGTGCTAAGGAATATAGTTATTATATAGCATGTTCCAGCTGCAAAGCACAAAATATTATTACTCATTATTAAGGATAAGATTTTGTCATGGAGGTCACAGAAGCCATGGATTCCATGACTTTCAGAGACCTCTGAGAGATTTTCTGCTTCAGCCCTGGGCCCTGGGGCAGTGGAGCTGAAGCTGTCAGCCACTGCAAGCCCGGGAGCTCTGAACTGTTATAGGTGACAGGGGCCCTGGAGTTCTGAGCTGCTGCAGGTGGTGGGGGTCAGGAGCCCCAGAGCTCCAAGCTACTTGCCCCAGAGGTGTCAGCTGCTGGGGGCGATGGGGGCCCCCTCACGGGCAGCAGGGGCTGGAGCTTTTAGTCTCTCCCTCCCCCCCGCCTATTTTTAGTAAAAGTCACGGACAGGTCATGGGCTTCTATGAATTTTTGTTTATTGCCTGCAACCTGTCCATTACTTTTATCAAAAATAATCATGACAAAAATCTTAACCTCACTCATTATACAGGAGTGACAGAATCAAGCCACCCTCACAAGTTAACCTGGTCAAAACGTACAAACCATGTGGCAGTTTCATTGGGTCCAGGCTCAGTGAATACCTTGTTTATAACATTGCTCTAAAGAGACCTGTAACTTCATTTTTTTGACTGGCTCTTAACAAATATGCTCCTCTACTTGCTGAGAGTTTTTAGTTTTCACTCTGAGGCCTCAAACCATTGTAAATCCTTCAAGGCATGGACTGGTATCATTTTGTGTAGCACTGGGTACACTGGGCCAGATTTTCAAAGGTTTTTAGGTGCCTACCTGCATCTATAGACACCTAGGGGGATTTTCAAAAGCACCTAAATCAGGTCAGGAATGTAACTCCCACTGACTTCAATGAGAGTTAGCCATCTAACCCACTTTAGGTGCTTTTGAAAATCCTACTAGGTGCCTCCCTGAATCTTTAGGAGCCTAAATACATTTGAAAATTCAGCCCAGTGTCATCTCTCATACATCTACCTCATGACCTATGACAAGGTTCTAAACTGGAACCCACCTGAAAGCAGCAGCCAAAGTTCCCCTCTCATGATTTCTGGAATGCCTTTCAGCACAAGGTCTCTTGTTTTCTCTGTCCGATACATGCAGAGACCCTGACCATACTCAGCAAAGTGAATCTTCCAGGCTTGTTCTTTCAAAAACTCTTTTGCCTAAAAATAAATAAGTTCTGAGAAAGTGTAGTAGCATTTTTGATGCATTAACGTTAAAAGAAAAAAACAAAGTGCCCAAGCCCCATAACTAACTTTAATTATTAGGGGGGTAGAAGGAAGGAAGTAGTCTAGCTATAACCTGATTCTCTTATTTCAGTGTGTTGCTCTCTCACATTTCTTATTTCTTCCCAGCACATCTTGCTATAATGAATCTTGAAAATAGGTACGAAAGCAAAAGCCACAAGAAAAATACTATATAACAAACTACACAACATGCTATTCGTTCTTTAACAGTTATGGAAAGGATGTCCTGAAGTTGTCCCCTAATTTTAAATACATTATCACTGCATGAAATGCTTTTTGAGTTTTGGCATGCATTATGGGGAAATTCTGCTACTAAAGTATTAGCAGTTTATTTTCTGAAAGATACCATCTCTGCAGGTGGTTGGCAGTGGTCCGCAATAGGGAAAAGTTAAACAACTCCTTCTGGAACGTTAACTTTAAAAAAAAAAAACTTCGTTTTAAAACCAAAACACTTTTCTAATCTGGCATAGTTTACAAAAACAGGAGCGAGATCTACCAATTTGGGGTTGAACTCCTCAGGCGACCGCCGTCGATACATTGTCATTAAAGCCTGCGTTGCTGTTGGAATACTGTTGCCATTGAGATTGAACTGTCGCTCTCCATCTGCTTCAGAGCTGAGACTTCTTTGAGGGCTGGAGGAAACTATACTACTTGGTCTTGAATACACCTGCAAAAACCAATAGCCACAAGCTGTTCATGGGTGAGAGCTGGAGAATTTTGCTTGTACTGCACCAAAATTATTGCATCCTAAGAGCCAACTCAGTTTGAGGAAATCAAACCTCCAAGGTGCAGCTCAAGGGTAAACATCTGGCAGCAGAAATTAAACTAATTTCAATCAATGAAATTAATTTTTAGTTTTCCAATCAAATCAGTTTTAAGCATTTATTTCACCACATCAAAAATCTAACCATACAATAAGCTGGTTTTAATTTTTCAGTGACTAAGATTATATATTGGAAGTTGCAGAGGCATGGTTGTTAAAAATTATGCACCCAAAGAGATTCTACATTAATTTCTGCAGACAGTAAAATGACTCATCTAACAGGATGTTTTGCACCACGGTATAGCAATACCCAATTACAACAGAATTTTCTCTCTCTCTCTTTCCTTCTCTTTTGTTTTTATTAAAAAAGCAGAGGAATTTCACAATGGCCAAGATTTTAAAATGTTATTAGTAACTTTGAATGTCCAACCTGACCTGAGGCACCTTAAAGGGGCCCAATTTTGAGAAAGTGCTGAAGTTTTCCATCACAAAATGCTAATTTGACAGAATCAAGATGTTCGGCAGTTTCCTGTCAGCCCACTAGCAGGCATGCACCTTGACTTCCCAGATGGCCATCTCCCTGTCCAGAATTTTTCTAAACATTTTGTTTCAATTCTCTCAAAATGGAATTTTTCAATATTCCATTCCATGGAAAATTTTGCATTTCCGACTCTTTGTTCTGATCTGGAATTAATTTTTTTTTAAATGAGAAATTTCTGGAGAATTCAGTTCTGGCAAATCCAGTTCTGGCACAGCTCTACTGAAAACCTCTACTTTTAAAATCAGTCCCCTTTAAGGGGGGGTCTCATGTTGAACACCCAAAACTGAGGTATCCATGATCACTAGTCACTTTTTAAAATCTTGGCTAATAACAATGGTACCTTTTCACAGTATCTGACTATGAAAATGTTTACAGAAAATAAATGTGGTTTAGAATGAATTCCTGCAATCATGCTACTGAAATTCTCAACCAATTAAATCTTAAAAGGTAATTTGATAAAAATATGAAAAATTTGAAATGTTCAAAGTAAACATAGTACTTATCTAGCTTTTACACTGAAACAAACAGCTAAAATATTAAACTCAAAAGCCAAAAAAAAAAAAAAAAAAAATAGATGACCCTTAATTATGTTTATTTATATTATGGTGGAACTTGCATGCCCCAGCCAAGATTGGCATCCCACTACGTAAGGTGCACAAATAGATAGGTTGCAGTTTTTAATTTCAACCATGTTTTGGTTAGAATAAGTGGAATCATTTGTGATGAAAGGGACTCCATAACTGTCAGCATTCTACAAAGTTTACAAAGCTAATTTCATTTTTTTAATTATATATATATATATTATATATATATAATCTCACACATACACACAAAATCTTATATGTATGTGTATTACAATTACAATGCACTTAGATTACTTCATATTGATTACTATATATTACTGAAAAGCAGCCTTTAATCAACCAAATATTTTATACAACAGTAGAAAACAAAAATCAAGAAATATATTAGTCAATTGGTACTACCTGTGAAGGAGAAATTTTAGATAGGCAGAAAATAATTATCCAGTGGGGACTTGGCCAGGACACTAAAGTTAACAAATCTCCTCTTATAAAAAGAGGAAAAAAGAAAAAGAAAAGGAAAAAAAAGGGATTTTTAACAAATTACTTTTAAGACCTAAGATGATAAGCAGCACAGAGCCACTCAGCATCATGTTGTGGCCAGGATTTAGTATGGATTCAGAGCAAGAGCTTTAGCTACATAAATTACCAATATCACTTCCTGCAAAGCCCTGTTTTTGTTTTGGAACATTGATCGGTTTGACAGATCTGATGAGATCACAATGTGAGGCAGTATGGCAGACTCATTTCACAAGACAATAACTCTGGGTGCTTGATTTCTGCCTCATTTTACCTTTGATACAAACTAAAATCTGTATGCTTAAAGTGTCTGACAATTTTTTTTTTTTTTTTTTTTTACAACAACTACCTTTACACAGTTAAAAAAGGGAGACGATTCATAACTGGACCATATGATTTTAGAGATTTATTTTCTGTTTAAATGTTTAAAAGTCTGGTGGCAATGAAGCAGGAATTTAAGATTGCTCAGGTTAAAAATCCTTATTTTCAGAATTAAAATTTAATCTTTTGGTTTAGTGAGCAAGTGAGGAGTTATATAAAAACTGACAGTGTTAGGCAACACCTGTTCATTTCTTTCAGGTGCTACAACAGTTAGAATTCTTTTGGAACTCACATAAGTTGACAGTCACTGTATTTTTACTGAATGTTCCACCACACTATTTTCTTTAAGATGAACAGTAATTTTAAAACATGGAAGCAGGAATTTGAGCAGCTCTTCTGTACAGATGATGGTAGATGCTCAGTGGCCAGTTAAAGGTTTTATTTACAAGCTGTATTCAGTATAGTTGTAGCCATGTCGGTCCCAGGATAGTAGAGAGACAAAGTGGGTGAGGAAATATCTTTTATGGGACCAACTTGGTGAGAGAGAGAAGCCTTCAAGCCATACAGAACTCTTCCTACTGGACTGGAAAATAGCTCTCTGTGGCTTGAAAGCTTGTCTCTCTTACCAATAGAAGTTGGTCCAATAGATATTGCCTCATCTACCTTGTCTCTCTTATTTACAAGCTTGCAAACAACCAGCACTAAAAATCTGACCCTCTAATGCAGAGGTAGGCAAACTACGGCCTGCGGAACCTTCCTGTCCTGCCCCTGATCTCCCAGCCAGGGAGGCTAAGCCCCTGGCCCCTCCCCTGCTGTCCCCCCTCCCCTGCAGCTGCACCGCCAGTGCTCTGGGTGGCGTGGCTGGCTCCAGCTGGGCCATGTGGCTGCGAGCTCCTGCTGCTCCAAGTGGCATGGTAAGGGGGGGGGAGTGGGGGGGTTGGATAAGGGGCAGAGGGTTCTGGGGGGCAGTTAGGGGACAGGGAGCAGTTGGATAGGGGGTGGGAGTCCTGGGGGGCCTGTCAGAGGGCAAGGGTATGGATAGAGGTTGGGGCAGTCAGGGGACAGGGAGCAGAGGGTGGTTGGACAGGGGGGTGGGGTCACAGGGGGGTGGTTAGGGGCGGGAGGGGACAAGGAGTGTGGGGGGTTGGATGGGTTGGGAGTTCTGAGGTGGGCAGTCAGGGGGCGGGGCGGATGGGGGGGGCAGGCTGTTTGGGGAGGCACAGCCTTCCCTAGTTGGTCCTCTGTACATTTTTGCAAGCCCGATGTGGCCCTTGGGCCAAAAAGTTTGCCCACCCCATCTCTAATGACACACATCAGCTAACACCATTGTCAAGGAGACAGTTGGCAAATTGGGAAAAATTTTCCAGGTTTAACCTTAAAAATAGATGCCCTAGTCATAATATTTCAATCCGTAAGCTGAAGATATGAGGGGCTTAACAGAAATGACTTAAGTCTTCATAAGCATTAGTCTTTAACACAGAAACCTCAAGAAAAATGTCTCACACATGGACAAAGAAACTACAGTTAAATTCTCTTCGATCAGTGAAATTAATTACATTTTTTTCCACACACCTCATCATCCGAACTGTTGTAACTTCCAGCAATCTCTTTTTCAGAATATGTTTTTGGAGTAGTTTGTAGAAGGAAGTCAGAGATCCTTTGCACAAGGAAGTCTCTATCCTTCAAGTTGGCAAAGAGGAATGTCATTTTGTTTTTAGTGCTGATGGATAATGGGCTGGGCAATACACTAGAGCTGTCCGCCTTTTCAACTACCGACACCTAGGGAGAAACAATAACCACTGGTCATGACTTTTCAACAGTTAGCTTGATTGCACCATTTTCAGAGTTGAATCTTAGGGATCATCTTTAGAATCCATGCAGCAGTTTCTAGTACACCTTTCATGAAACAACTTTGTGGGCTCTAGATCATCACACATTACTCAGTTTGTTACATCATACTTGATTTTAAATAGGTTTTCAGTACAACCACCACATTTCCACAGTAGTGTTCAATGAGCTCCCTAAAGGCCACACAACACTCTCCTACTCACAAAGCTAAGTACAGAGTGTGCCCCTCAAGTGCTGTTTTTTCCTTACTACTAGACTCAGCAAGCTTTCAGCGGATCACAGCGTAAGCTGTTCCTTTGATAGTTCAGCCAGAGCCTCAGCTGATGCTGCTTTATTATGCTAGCTCTGTACAGAAGTGCATTTGGTGGCTTTTTAAAAATGGGTTGTCAATTTTTGTCAACCGGAGATTCTGTTGAACACCAAAATTCGTTACCTAGAACATACACAGACATTCAAAGTCAAGGTCTGGAGGCAAGAGTTGGCTAATCCTCTGAGCACATGCAATACAATACACATGGCATAGTAAACTGAAAAATGGAAACTTTTTTTGCTTTAATGGCAAATAAACATGTCTTAGAATCTACCTCTAATTTATTGCTGACAATAAATGCAGAAGTGCTTAAAGAACTATTTACAATTTTTAAACATTAGATCACTGGACCAGATCCTCCAACACCACTATGAATACAGACATCTATTCCAAAAACTTCTTTCCACAAGATCAAGGAACCTGCATTAAGTGGGGGAAACTTTCCCTATCTTGTCCTCTCTCCCCAGGAATCTCTTAAAAATCTGGAGAGGGGTCAGATGCTTTTTCTTGTAAGGATTTTGTTTGGCTTTCTGTTATTAATTATGTATTCACTAATCAAACTCCACCCTGTATGCAGTATTCAGAGCAAAATCTACAAAGCACAGCTCAATATTTCACCAGGCTTCTGGAAAGGTAAATCACAATATAGAACTCCCACTGATCAATTATACACGAGCTATAAATGTGTGATGTATGTTCTATGCACTACGGATTATGCAATTAAAAAAACAAAATCAATCAAGTTCACAGAAAGACCTCTGCTCCAGAGGATACAGCACAGCTGTAAGTGCTTTTAACCGTCACTTTTATACAGAATCTTCTAGGTAATAAAAACTGCATTAGGCATGTCAAGATAAGAGAGCACATTTCAGTTTACCAAGATTTTTTTTTTAAGTAGCAATCCATGATCACACATTAGCACAATATCTTAATGTTTCATTAGTTAAAAGGCTAGATAATTTGTTTTTCATTTAACATCTCTTCTGAAGTTGTATTCAAAGACCGCAATATATAGCTCAGTCTCAAAATATTTCCCATTCTCCTCCCCAACCAACTTCCTTCTGTTTTCCAGTGAACTATAAACCAGCTCTTCATTAATGCAAAAGAGCCTCATTAACAATATATTTAAGTTAACTAAAGAGAAATATTCCTGTATTACTTTTCCGTTCCACTTAAAGTGCTGTGAGCTGTCTGAGGGCATTCAACACAGAGGAAGCACAGATAAACACAGCGCCAGACTGGATGCGTTATAGCCAGGATGCTGTAGCATCAGCAGAAACCACACAGACATGCTTCCTTCTTAATGCCAGCAGACACCCAACCTACTCCCCTCTCCAAGTGCAGGCACACTCCTGCCTAAAGCACTGGTCCTTGAGGATGTGGCTGCTGACAGGAGTGAGTGGTATACTCAGGAAATGAAAATTTTACTTTCTGACCACTGCTATAGGACACGTGCTTCTAAAGGTTATTGAGCCTGAATGCCTTTGTGCCTGTCTGCAAAGGTGTTTCTTTGCTCTAGTAAGTCACAAAAGGCTGGAACTTAGGGCCTGATCCAAAGCCATAGGAAGTCAATAGAAAGTCTCCCACTAACTTCAAAGGGCTTTAGATCAGTTTATTATTGTTTTCAGTGTCGTAATTACTGAACAATAAACCTCAACAGTTTACACAAAACTTTAAATAGTTAATATGTATTCCCTCAGCTGATTCCTCTGAGAAGCCATCTGAATCCAATGCTGATAGTGCAGCTACAGCTGCTGCTATCAGAAACAGCTGCCAGTTCCACATCCAAAAGAAACTACAGTGCTTCACAAAGGTATGTGGATTTTATGCCCACACCCCAAGATATTTTCTCCACTTAACTTCATTGGCACAGTTCATTGCTCCTCTCGAATTCTCTGTGAACAGAGCACTGTGAATTTAAGGTCTGATTGTGAACCACCAGGATTTAAAAACACTACTACACACCACTGAAGCTGGATTTTGAAGTTTCCAGTGGAATAGCATTTGTTTTTTTCTTAGTGATTTGTGAAAAATAGTACCTTAAAATAATCAGTAGTTTTTCAGATTAGGCAAAAATATAGGGCATTTCTCATATGGGCCAGGATGCATTCAGCATTCCAAGCATCCTGGGCCAGCCTGCCCTGGCTATACAGCAAGTTATACTCTTACTTCCAAGTTAAGTCACCATTTTAAACAAACTTCCACATCCCCAAAGGCATGCAAGTCATATAGTTTTCTCTCCATCACAACACAGTTACACAGAATTTTTAATTACAATATGCTTACATTAAAATTATCCTAATAATAAAAGTAAGTTCATATTAAAATATAAAGGTTGCATCTATCAATCAGGGGTATTCTGTAGCAGTTTATTTTAAAAACAAATGCCTCAATGTAGATTTTAAATTGCAGGCTACCATATTTAAAACTAAAAGACAGTGCAGCAATTATGCAAATAGGAAACTAACAAAAAATTGATTAATGTCACATATATGAAAACTCTTTCCCCCTCCCCCCAAAAAAATACCAACTGATGCTATCCTTTCTAAGAAGCAATTCACTATGTTACCATTTTAAGTTTAAAACTGGCCAGGCTGGCCCAGGATGCTATCATGCATTTCTGTCTAAAACTGACATTCAAATCTTAGCATCTGACAATATTTGTATTGAAATATGTGCTCTTGGTCACCTCTAAAGAAGTTTAATTCCCCACTTGGCTGTAAGGGAAAAAACCACGCTGTGGCCCTTAAGAATATAAACCAGGGAAGATACAGGAGTCCTGAGGGCTGGAAGGAAGAATAGGAGAGAGTCCCCGTGAATCATAGTAGTGTGAGCATAAAACTAAAGTTGCTACTGAACTGGTGCTACTTTGTTGACCACACGACTGTGATGTGACAACAGGACAAAGGGATTAAACAGCTTCCCAGCATAATGAAAATTTATGCTAGGTTCCATCTTAAAAGTAGACAAGTAAAACAATTTACTGTAGATATTCAGAATTAACACTCACCTCTCGAAGGGGGATAATGAGGCTACATAAGTTCTCCTCCTTACTAGTAAAGCAAATGTAATTTGTAGAAACAAACATCTGACCCAAAATGTGCATTTTATTAAATGGAGTCCACAAGGTGCAATCTGTGTGTCCATCTAATTTCTCATCTTTGGGAAGTCGGAATAGTGCACGGTATCTCTCACTCTTGGCTCTAGCATCAAGATCCCTAAAGACAGTGTTTTAAGATACACAATATTTACATAAAAATACATTTCAGACATGTCTTTCTAGGTCACATAGTAAATATATACTTGGAACCCATTCATTTATGTAGCTGTACACAAATGTGAAAAAAATCATTAGGAAAGTTATTTCTATGAGACGGCTTTATTAATATCTTGGTACTGGTACAGCATTGGAATTTCTTAATAATCTATAGATCCATAGTAGATCTTTCTAATGTGCTACATATATTCTACCACTATTTAACACCAGGGAGTGCTACCAAAGGCTTAAAAAAAATTAGAGTGATACAATACATCTCAATTGTCACTATGTAACAAAAGAAATGCAACTAAAATATATTCAAAATGTAAAAAAATATTTAATACATTCAAAATGTAAAAATAGTTAACAAGGAGCAATTCAGCTACAGTGTAATAATACCACTAGAGAGAGAGATAGAAATACTTTCTGTATTGTATTTGGCACTTTTGACTTTTCTTTTGGCTCTGTTTTATTGTAAGATGCAACAGAGTTACAAGCAATAAGTTCGGGACAGGACAACTAACCATAGTCACATCTTTTTGCCAGTTATAGGACTAAATACACACAAATGGGCCCGATTCTCATTTATGTTAAGTCCCCTTTACATGGCTCTGGCAGGGTAAAAGGGCATGAAAGTGGGTATGTATTGTAAGGCCCCTTTAAATTGTCATAGCCTTTTAAATGGTATTCAATGTATAAGAGAATCTGGCCCAAATGTTCGATTTTTATTTTGGTAACATACCTACAAGGCCTAGGCAGATTTTTCCATATCCACCTTCAATGGCAGACCAAACAATGATGTTTAAGTTACTCTCCACCTCTCACTACCACTACAAAACAATACTGCATCTTGAATTAAAAACAATGGGATATTATCAGAAAACTTCTAGACAAAATTTGGAAGTAAAAGGATATATGGGGTCCTAATGATTAGAAGTCAGTGTTACCTACCGTTTCAGTGCAGATACTTTTTTGGGGGATTTCTTTTTCAGTTTTGGTAATGACTTGTCTTGTTCAAATCCTTCGTTATCCAAGAGCTGTCTCATAGCTATGTTGGCAAGCTGTTCCATTAATTTGAATGTCTCATTGATATTGAGGAATACCGAGAAGTAGAGTTCACTTGACCTTGTGCTCACTTTGATCATGTCAGGAAAAAGCAGCGTAGCATTCTTCTCAAGCTGAGTGATATCAACCCAGCGGATCACTAACTTTGCTGAACAAAGAAAACAGAAAAGATTCAGCACAAGAATGAATCATGAAAAAGACTGGCACCCAAAAGCATTTTTCCTCCTATGTGTGAGAGAGAGGGCATTAGTTCACCAATTTGATATTTTGTGTGTCATATAATGAATTCAGATTGGATTTTCCTACCTCTTGGCAAGGTGGAACAACAGCACAAGCAGAGCAGCCAACTTGGCAAAGCAAAAAAGATAAATTTGGCCTCCTTGTTACCTAAAGTAGTTATGTTTCAGTATAATTTATTTATATACGAAATATTACACACAGACACGTGCACCATCACAGTGAGGGAGCATGAAGGCCATATTTACCTCTTCTTTGCCAAGATGTCTGCCCAGACTGATCTCCCTCTGCCCCACTATGGGGTCCGCAAATGCAATCTGGGCACACCAAATGGGCTACCTACTACACTGCCTCTAACATCTACAGAATCATGATTTTCAAAAAGTTTGTGAAAGGCCTTACTTTAATGACAATTCAGGGTACCAACAACTGTGACAAAAATAAATAGAGTGAATTTATAAAAAGACCTTAGGGATATTCATATAAATCTGCATGTAGACAGCATCTTTTTCCATGGAAGCAACTGTTTGTCAATCATTCAGTTTCAATTGTTAGGTCACTTTATTTTAGGATTACATATGAGGTAAAAAATGACATTAATTGTAATAAGCTATTCTGTGCTTTATTATAACTTTACATGTGCTTCTGTCAATAGTATCAGGGATCATTCAATTTGTCAGAGAGAACCATTATGTTTTGCTTTATAGTAAGACACATACAGAGTATCATGTATTGTCCATAGGATATCTGAACCTGCTCAGAGGTCTGGGAACATTAGTGGTCATCCTGATGGAGATGTATTTGTGTGCAGAGTGCCAGTGAAGCAGGATGCATGCAATTTATCACGAGGCTCTTCAACCGATCCCACGGATTCCACTATGTATATGATTTTTATATATTCATAAATCATAGAAGTATCACAACAATGCTGAATTCTCTGTGTATCCGAACTACACCACTGGGTGTGGTCCAGAAAGTTAGATCTCTGGGGTAGGGATTATGTTTATTTAAATTTTTGGACAGGACACAGCACTCTGTCAGTGTCTAATAAATTAACAATAATAAACTGCAGCAGATATACTATCCATCTTAGATGACCAGATTGACCTGCCATTGTTAAAAACATACCTTCTCTTCCCATGAAAAAGGAATAAAAGCAAAGGTGATTAATGCTGAGGTACATCCAGCCCTGACGGGGGACCTTCCCCTTCCAATAACTACAGGAGTAGTAGTTCACCAGTTTCTCTTCCTCTGGCATCCCAAACAGCTTGTGGAACTTCACTATGGCTTCCTTAAACTTTTCTGTGTCATCATCCTCTTTGATACCATTGATTTTGTTATACTCTGCGATGATGCCCTGGAGAGAAAGAAAACATGAAGGATGTTTGCCACCAAAAGGTATTTGACATCTTTATCGGACAATACACTTTTGGTTTAAATGCCATCACCAGTTACTCTGTTGTCAGAGAAGTCAGTTTCCCTCACCCCTAACTTTTCAGAATGTACTACCCACCTTCTGCACATCTAGTTATCTTCCATCCTACAAGCCAGACTTTCTGATGACTTTACCTCTTACCTTGCTTATGTCCCAGATAACTAATCAAGCACACTCCTGCATTTCTCAATTGCACTACCCCCACTATTACACTAGTAAAGAGGTTAGGAGGAGTCACTGCAACTTGTCAAAAAAAAAGTTCACAAACATTGCATCTTCATTTTTCCACCAAATTTTGGTGAAAAATTGTAGAAAAACTGAATTTTGGAAAAATGTCAACCAATTCTAGCGAGTGAAGAGACACTAGGTAAAAGAGACAAATGTTACTTTGATTGTAAGCTCTTTGGGGCAGGGATTGTCTTTCTATTCTTGTTTGTACAGCACCTAGCACAATGAGGTCCAGGTCCATGACTAGGGCTCCTAGATGCTATGGTAATACAAACAACAACATTTTGTTTTCCTATAGTGTTCTACTTTCAAAACAAGGATCAAGGCAAGAGGTATGAAAAGAAAACACCTGATCTTCTTTTGATTATTCCAACAGAATATGGGAAACACCACATGCTATTTCATTCACGGTGTGGTGAGGGGATCAAAAACATAATGAAGAGCCAATTCAGATACTGGTAGAGCTGTCCACTGGTTGAGAACAGGCTAACAGCAGCCCTGAAAGTGCTTTCCAATTGTCCTGTTTTAAAGCCACTAAATCTACCTCAAATACCCCCAACACACTTGATAGGGCACCCATGTCCTCTTCCCCATCCCATTCCAGGCACAAATATTGTTTGAGTAAATAGGAATTTCACTAGAACAGAGGAGTTTTATTCTAAATAAAAACAAATCAGTCAGAAACCCACCATTGCTACTTCCTTAGTGACAAAAAATAACTTATGATCCTTCTTAATAGGTGTTAAATGAAAGGCTAGTACTTGGTAACTGAAAGCATAGAAATTTCTTGTTTACTAACTGAACTATTACAACATGGGGGGAAAAAACTAATAATCTATAACATATCCCTTCTTTAACTTAAAGTTAAAAGGGAAAGTGATTTCATCCCTTCAAGTTAGTGTAGACTACTTTGGGGAGCATAATGGGGGTGGTGAAGCCTTTGTTGTGCAAACATTCAGTTATGCAGCAGTTTAAGTATTAATACTCTTCTTAACAAAGCTATATATAACACATTAGCTGTCTCATGGAAATAGGTATTTTAATGCTACAGGTTTAAACTATTTATAAAAGGGGTCTATTGTATTTATTTCTGAGCTGCTACTGAAATTTACTGAAGCACAGCTGGGTTTTTAAGAGGTGTAATTATTACATGAGAGGTTAAAGAATGGAATCAGATGGAGCCAACAGGCTTCATCTACACAGTTTATGTATCAGTATAAATATTTTGCTTAGAAGTGAGATTCTGTGCAGAAATAACTACACTGGTAACCAGCACCTATATTTCAGTATGTTATTTTTCTAAGTTTCTGTATGTAATAAAAGAAAAACATTATTCATTCTAGACTGAGACAGAATTATCAGTTGTTTTAAGTGTTTAATGCTCTATAGGTCAGTAGCGTTAATAAACCAGGACATTTCTTTTCAAATATTCATAACACATTTTTAAAATTTCAAAGCATGAGTGAATCACAGAAATTTTTTGGACATAAAACCAGCCAAAACATTTTTTTTCTTCAATCTACTTTAGATGTTGAATTAAAACCAGAGGAGAGGATAGATGAAGTGGGGACTCCCACATATAATTATTTTGATTACAGTGATATAGATATTTATGCTCCAGCAAATTTCCCTAATCTAGATATGCACACAATATCATTCGGAATGTCGCTTTCCAGTCAAGGAACACAGTGGTGTATAGATCACTGGGTCAGATGCGATGAGACATTACAGTTCTATAGTGACATTTATAATCAACAGTTTCCACACACACACACACACACACACACACACACACACGCACGCTACCTGTATTTTTCCTCTGACAAAGGTGTTTATGTCATTTTCATTTTCAAAGATTGAAAGAGTTTGCAACAGATTCTGTTCAAGCCATTCCCAGTGTTCAGTGATTTCCTTCCTTGAACAACCTGCACAAAAGAACAAAGTAAATAATTCTCTGTCTAAAATTTGTTCATCATGATTCCCAAAAACGAATGCGATTTAAATAAATTATTTAGCAATGAAAGAGGTAAAATGTTTCACACAATGAAACAAATGTCATAACCTCAGTAAATTGAAAAATTCTCCCTTAACCCCCAATTTCATTACTAATGATTGGTGGTAACTCCTAAGATCATCCTATGTTAAGCAGAACCCACATGGGTTATTTTAAAACTTTTCTGTATCAGTACGTAGTTTAAAGATAAATGAAGAATACTACATTAAAAATCCTAAACATAAGGACCCTAGTGTGTTTGTGGAATTGTAAATGACATGCTAATGAGGTCTAATTACAGAACATGGTGACTGCATTTGTTAGGAGCACAAACCAAAAGATAATTGTACATTATACAAATAGTTCTTGACTGAGGTAAATCCTAATATAGGATACAGTTACCAAACTTCAAGATCTAAATCATGTTTGAAACAGGCAATCAATGGAATTTGTCAATGGATATCTCAGACCCTAAAAGAAAAATATTTTCCAAACTTCAGATGGGAGAATATCTTCATCAAAAGAATATGAATTTTGACAGCACTCTAAAGGGAAGCACATCTTTTGTAAGGATGTCACTTTTAAAGTGAAAGCGGAGACAGACAATATTGGGCTTAGTTTCTAGGGAGCCAGGAGGGAGTCAAACAAGATTTCTGCCATGGAGAAACGTATACACATACATTCTGTAAATGAATACAGGGCTAGAATGAAGGACCTTTTCATAGATCAGGCATTGAATATGCAACATTTTACTTCTGTTTTCTCTGCTGTAAGCTTCCACTAAACACCACTTTTACTTTCTCTAGCTAGATTTGTTTTTGACTGTTATACAGTATTTTCAGGAATAGAGATGCTTGTGCTGTCAACGTCTCTCTGTCCTGATATGGAAGGCAGGAATAAATCCATGAGTACTAGTTTTAGGCACCAAGACGCCTGCATAGGAATGGCAGGATTTTTGTACAGACAACGGCTTAAGCAATCATGGGTAGCCTAACCTACAACACTATGATAACATGCTGCTGTCATGCCCTCAATCCACGCTGGAGCTGTATCTGGCTGTGATAAGCAATACAGCTATTTGGGCATAAATACAGAGATTCATAGCACCACAGCTCACTGCATCACTCTGTGCTCTTATTCACAGGTGTTGTGGGGCAACTTGTCTCCCTGCTTTAGGGATTATGAGAGGAAATGGTCTAAACCCTGGTAATTCTCATCCTGGCAGGACCCAAGATGGTATGGTGGTGTGCTGTTATATGCAAAGGCTCAGTCTAATAACAGACAGATGCTATTGTTTATGGAAGCAATGTTTCTTTTTTGTGCCTCTGCCAAGGGATGGTAGTGCGTGTCTCAGGGTAGGCCTACACTTCAATGTAAACCCAGGGTTAGCAGAACATGAGTTAGCAGATCCTGGGTTTGTTAACATAGGACTTGAGCATCCCCACTCATTTGTAACCCCAGGTTAGGAATTGTTGAACCCTGGTCCCACCCTGGGGCTCTAGTGTCTATACTGCATTATGTAAGTCTGAGTCCAACAACCCATATCCCAGACTTCCTAGCACCCTCCCAAAATGTGCCTGCTCTGGCTCATTGTTCGTGGTGCAGTGTGGGAAAGCTTGACTGTCCAGTGGACAAAGGAAATCAGCCCACGGGATTATGGAATACTTTTGGCAAACTCCCAGAGCATGAGTCCTTTGTGGTTGCGGTCTAGACTGCATAGCATCGGAGCTTGAATCCTGGGTCCTGGTTTACTCAGACCCTCCACCCCGTGGGGTCCTGTGACCGATCCCTGGGTTACTGTGATTTGTTTGTAGATGGAGGTGGGGTTCATTTTGAGCCTGAGTTCGAATCCTGGGCTTACATTAAGGTTATGTAGACTGCAGAGACTGCTTTTGGCCTGTGCAAGGTGAAGCCAATGTGCTTTACCAGAAGAAGCACAACAAGAGAAAGGGACCATGCAGAGGGTGGGGGGGGGGGGGGGAAGACGGAGGCAGGGACCAAGCATGTGTCTCTCACGGAAGATCACAGCTTTGTGCTTCTGGATCTGAACTACAAGCACCCACTGGTGTGACCACAATGAGATGGTAACATTGGATGACCAGCAGTAGGTCCGGAACTTTCACATGAGGAAAGCCCCACTCCTGAAGCAGAGCACCCAGATGAGCGAGCCAATCATGCTCCAGAAGCATGTTGCTATTGCCCTGTGGAAGCTGGCAAACCCAGACTGTACTAGATTTGTTGTTAATCAGTTAGAGGTAGGCAAATCCACAGTGGACGCAGTGGTCATAGAGGACTGCAAGGCAATTAATGCTGTGCTATCTTTCAGGTTGATAAAAATTGGAAATATTCCTAAAATAAGTGTGGGTTTTGAATGGGTGGGCACTAACTGACCCATGTAGACCCTGCTAGGAAGAACTAAAAGCTCCCTAGCTTGCGTTAACATGCACTTGGGAACTTTTAGTGCATGCCAGCAGGGTCTACTTGAGCCAGTTAGCACAACATGTGGGTGTGCATTAGAATTCACACCCCTTTGGTGTG
Source organism: Trachemys scripta elegans (assembly GCF_013100865.1). Classification (NCBI taxonomy): domain Eukaryota; kingdom Metazoa; phylum Chordata; order Testudines; family Emydidae; genus Trachemys; species Trachemys scripta. The sequence goes on from NC_048302.1 coordinate 50,948,791, forward strand.
TATTATGTAGATTGGTCCTAAGTCATCTATTTCTCATTTGTGGCTCATCAGATTTCAGGTTATTTTCATCGCTTCTGTAGAGAGTTTCCTACCAAGTCCTCACCTCATACACCCCTCCATCTCATTTTTACATTACTTTGTTGCCGATATCTCATGCTTTACTCCTCAAAACATTAACTGGTGTGCCAGTTTCTGTATGAGAAATTAAAGCAAAATAAACAGCAACTTCACCAACCTCAATAACCATTTCAATATAATTATGGGCGTTTCTCAAATAGGTCTCTGCAAGGAGTGCAAGAGAAACAAATGAAAAACATTCTGATGAAAGTGCCACCTGGCAGTAAACTCAAACATGGGCAGATGAGATCATAAGAGAGACACTATCCTAATCTCGTAGCCCAAATTGTTTACCTAGTGAGATGGATCAGTTAATCCACCCACAATTCACATTTGATGTTGAATAGAATATTTGATGTTGGGCAGAATTAATGAGCAGAATGTGCTAACACCACATCTTTTATCACAGTCTAGATCAGTGGTTTTCAAACTGCAGGTCACGACCCAGTACTGGGTGGCCCAATTTAAGGCACTGGGTCACGGTGGCTCTGGTCAGCACCACCGACCAGGACATTAAAAGTCCCGTTGGCGGTGCTGCCCGTCTAAGGCAGGCTAGTCCTTACAGGTTCTGATACCGCGCTGCGCCCCGGAAGCAGCCAGCAGCAGGTCCAGCTTCTAAGCAGGGGGGCTGGCCAATGGGAGCTGGGGGTGAGGGGATGGTGCCTGCGGGCAAGAGCCGTGCGCCTCTTTCTAGGAGGCGGACCTGCTGCTGGCTGCTTCCAGGGTGCAGCGTGGTCTGTGGTGCCAGGACAGGCAGGAAGCCTGCCTGTGTAACCCCACTGCGCCACTGACCGGGAGCCACTGCAGGTAAGCCCACGTCCCAGTCCTGCACCCCAGTCCCCTACCCCAGCCCAGAGTCCCTTCCTGCACCCCAAACCCCTCATCCCTGGCCCCACCCCAGAGACTGCATCCCCAACCCTGACCCCTTCTTGCACCCCAATCCCCAGCCCTGAGCCCCCCCAAACCCGAAGCCCCCTCCTGCACCCCAAACTGCTCATCCCCAGCCCCACCCCACAGTCCTCACCCCAACCTTCAGCCCCTCCCACACCCCAAACCCCTCATCCCCAGCTCCGTTGGGTCGCAGACATCAACAATTTTCTTCAACTGGGTCACCAGAAAAAAAGTTTGAAAACCACTGGTCTAGAGCACAGGTCTCCAACCTTTTAACCACAAGATCACTTTTTGAATTTAAGTGCAACCCAGGATATACCCCACCCCTTCCCCGAAGCCTCGCCCCGCTCACTCCATCCCCCCAGTCACTTCCTGTCCCCCACCCTCACTCACCTTCACTGGGCTGGGGCCAAGGGGTTTGGAGTGTGGGACTGAGCCTGGGGCAGGGGATTGGGGTGCAGGAGGGGTGAGGGGTACAAGCTCTGGGAGGGAGTTTGGGTGCAGGAAGGGGCTCCAGGCTGGGGTAGAGTGTTGGGGTGCTGGCTCTGGGAGGGGGGTCAGGGCAGGGGGCTTGGGGTGCAGGAGAGGGTATGGGATGCAGGCTCTGGGAGGGGGCTCAGGGTTGGGGGTGGGCTCCCGCCAGACGGCACTTCCCTCAGGCAGCTCCTGGTCAGCAGTGCAGCGGGGCTAAGGCAGGCTCCCTGCGTGCCCTAGCTCCACGCCACTCCTGGAAGTGGCCAACATGAACCTGCTGCCCATGGAGGGGAGGGGGCAGCATGTGGCTCCGCATGCTGCTCTTGCCTGCAAGCACTGCCCCCACAGCTCCCATTGGCCGCAGTTCCCCATTCCCAGCCAATGGGAGCTGCGGGGGTGGTGCTTACAGGCTGAAGCAGCACTCAAAGACAAACTTTTAGTGGCCGGAGATCACGATTGACTGGCAGATGCTCCAGGATCGACCAGTCGATCATGATCTATGGGTTGGTGACCACTGGTCTAGAAAATCTTATTCTACACTTGGTTATAAAACATTAGCGATCACATATTAAAACCATGACTTTTTGTGCCATGGACAAGCTTTGGACCAGCTTAGCACATGTTCAAGTATGCACTGCCTTGTATACACTAGACTTTAAAGTAATACATTCCAACACACCTTTAAATCCTAGTCAAGACAAACACTTAAAAATTAAACCAGTGCAACTTTTTATATAGAATGAGGCAACAGGGAAGAGAGAGGATGTTAGAGGATAAAGGGGACAAAAGCTACTGTGCATAGAACAGAGACTATCAATCACACTCTCCCGCCCCACCACCCCAAGGTGGTACACTTGATCACACATTACATGACTGAAATGTGGATATAATCTCAGCCAGTATGCTGGATACGCTAATGAATTCTGTCACATCTTCAACATCAGAACTGTTTGCAAAGTATGACTGACTGGGATATAAGAGGAAGGGCGAGGATAGAAGAAAGAACTATACACTTGAAAACAAAAAGGGACATTTCCACGGGTCTGTACATACTTGCAAAAAGAAAAAGAAAAAAAAAAGGAAAAAAAAAAGGAAAAAAGCAGCAGCCTGCGGCAGCGAGTCTCAGAGCCCAGGTCTAAAGATTCGGGCTCGTGCTATGGCGCTAAGAATATCAATGTGGCTGTTCCTGCTCAGGCTGGAGCTTGGGCAGGGAACATCTACACTATTATTTTTAGCACAGCAGAGTAAGCCTGAGTCTGTATACCAGGGCTCTGAGACTTGCTATTCTGCAATTAACATGCTTTAAGCGTCTCTAGCAAAATTACCAACAACACCTGTTCTGAGCCTGTTCAACAGAGAGGACTCTGACCCTCACAGTCAGTTTCAGATAAGAAACAGTGATTTTACAGAAAGTTGCATTATATGAATCCATGTTAACAAGCCCCCATTACAGCGCCAAACAGCTTCAAACATAACCAGATAGCATGTGATTATAGACAAGATCATTGGGTTTCTCCCCACCTGTGAAAATGTTATGCTGCTGAATAAGTAACCCAGGAACCAAACATGTGATTTCCACAGCTCTGTAAAACTATTCATGGGAGCCAAGGATTAATGCATTATGAAAAGCAAATGAGGCTATAATGAGTTTCAGTAAAAATGGGAGAGTACAAGTGCCAAATAATCAGTGGCACACTTGTAAGAGAACAGTAAAGAACAACTGTGCAATGAGAGATGGCGTTACACAACTAAACACTGCAAAATCCTTTGTGCCATGTGTGATGGGTTCAGTCACAAAGACCCCCTTGGGACTGTCACCTGATGTGCTGAAATTACCTCTGAGCCCGTTTTCTCTGCCAGTTTGGGCCTTCAGAACCCTGCCTTGTTGAGCCAGTTACGCTAATCTGCTGCAACACAGACCCAGGATCTGACCCACATCCCCAAAGCTGCAGACTTAACTGAAAACAGCTTAGCATCCAGACACCCAGCAGGATTCAAACCCTAAATAAATCCATTTTACTCTGTATAAAGCTTATACAGGGTAAACTCAAATTGTCCATTCTCTCTAACACTGATAGAGAGATATGCACAGCTGTTTGCTCCCCCAGGTATTAATTACTTACCCTGGGTTAATTAATAAGCAAAAGTGATTGTATTACGTAAAAAAGGGATTTAAGTGGTTCCAAGAAATAACAGACAGAACAAAGTAAGTTACCAAGCAAAATAAAACAAAGCATGCAAGTCTAAGCCTAATACATTAAGAAACTGATTACAGATAAAATCTCACACTGAGAGATGTTCCAATAAGCTTCTTTCACAGACTGGACTCCTTCCTTCCAGGAGACTTGACCCCCAATCTTCCCTTAAAACGTGATCCACAGGTGAGGGGTATGGCATTTCAGATGCAGATTCTTCACCCTCCTCCTGGGGTGAAGCCTCCCTACAAAAGGTGAGCAGACTCTCCTGTCCCCCCTCACCTTCCATTTGGACTTCCCTCTCTGGGGTCTCCTCTGAGGCAGACACTCCTGTATCCCCGAAAAGGGAGGTGACCCTGGTCCAGCTGGGGGCTCAGAGCTACCAGCTATGACAGACCCTTCACTGGCCAGCAAAATCCGCCCTCCCCCCTTCACTCAGGTTGGACTTGCTTCCAGCTACAGAGTCCTTGGGATCTGTTCCCACCGCAGCAGTCACCAGAACCCCAACTTTCATCTCTGAGATACGTGTCTCTGTGCACCCTAGGGCAAGACGTGTCCCCTGCTGACCTGCAACTTCCTTGCAGTCAGCAGCTGGGACGGCCTCCCTGTTACAAGGTGGAACATTCCCCTTCACCAGGCAGATGATTATAGGACAGGAGCTGACTTTATCCAGTGCTTCCCGCAGGGACCTGCCTTGAGCCCCGGGGTTATAGGAACTGGTTACGACCATCCCTGCTCCCAAAGCTGCATTTTCACTGCTACAAAGGAATTAAAGAGACACTCTCCTATTCCCCCTGCAGCACATGTGACTTCAGCCTCCCCTCTGGGGCTTTTAGCACAAGATTCCTTCTTGCTGCTAACAAACCCTGCGATAGATTCTGCCACATCAAAGAAATCACTCCCCAGTAGAAATGGTGCAAAAATTGCGTGCCACTGCTACAACTTTCAGCTCAGCCTGCAAATCACCAGTTTCCATGTGTATCTTAGCTAAAGGTGCAAGGACTTTGTAACCTCCCACCAATTCTAATTCTGCCATTTTTACCCCGGTAACACATCCTTCTCATGGATTAGGTCCCTACTGACCACAGAAATTTCTGCACCAGTCTCTCCCCATCCTTGGAGCACTTTGTCATTAAATTTCACAGCATACATATGCTCACTGCTTGCTTGTATAGAAGCAACCTTTACAAATCCTGTGTGGAAAGAGGCAGCAGCCTGGGATACCCCTGTGCTCTGAGAAGCAGCAGCTTCATGTGTTACTTGCTGTCCATTCCCACTCAGCCAACGACATTTATTCCTCAGGTGCTCAGTGGATTTACAATGATAGCACCTTGTGGGCTCCTCTGCTTGTACAGGAGATTTGGGATGAGTAGCAAGGGAATGAGGAGGTGAACGCCCAGCCTCCTTTTTCCCGGTGTAAAATGGTGATTCTGCTTTCCACCAACCCTGTATCCCTCTGCCAGTGGTTTATGTTTAATTGCAGCTTGTGACTGCTCGTAAGAGTCTGCAAACTAAGCTAATTCCCCCACTGCGTTCACCTTTTTGTCCCACAAATACTGTTTTACATCATCACTGCACATATTCAGGAACTGTTCCTGAATAATTAAATTACACATTTCTTTCAAGCTTGTAACACCTTTTCCCCTCACCCACTTTTCTAACAAATCTCTCATTTCATTTACATAAACCACATTACTCAATCCAGATCCCCTCTTAAAACTCCTGAATTTAACCCTGTAGGCTTCAGGTGTAATCTGAAACTGTTTCAAAACTAGTTCCTTAAATTTACCATAGCTTGAAGCATCATCAATAGACATCTTATTGAATATGTCCAGAGCTTTCCCAGCCAATTTTGCAACTGAAGTGATCATTTTTTGATCTTCGGGAATCGCATGGAGAGTGCACAGTCTCTCAAAGGTGATGAAATATTCGGCAATATCACTGGATTCATCAGACTGAGGACATAACCGCTCCCATTTGTGGATTTTTGAAGAAGTGGAGTCGGCTGCTGAAGGGTTTTGTCTCTTCCACTCCATTACAGTAAATTCATGCTTCTGGGTCTCAATCTGGGCCTGCATTTCTCTGGCTTAATTCCAGGGCTCTTTTGTGAGCAGCTTCCTCCCTGGCTGCCTCTGCTTCTTTGAACCTTATTTGAAACTCCCGGTCCTTTGCCTTCTCTTCCACTTCCAGTCTGGCCAGCTCTAGTTTTATAGCTGCCTCACTGCTAGTCATTTTCCTGCTTTCTTGTGCTTATTTCCATCACCCAAAATAAACAAACAGAAAATAAACCAGTAACCACTTCGTCTGTTCTCCAGCCACCACACTCAAAACTCACTTAAAATCACTACCAGTGTATCAAAGCAATCATCTGTGCACAGATCCTGCTCGACTATGTTACTGTGACGGATTCGGTCACAGAGACCCCTTGAGACTGTCACCTGATGTGCTGAGACTACCTCTGAGCCCGTTTTCTCTGCCAGTTTGGGTCTTCAGAACCCTGCCTTGTTGAGCCAGTCACGCAAGCCTGCTGCTGGGCCCAGACTTGAAAGAAGTTTAGTATATGAAAGAAGCTTATTAAGACATCTCTAAGGGTGAGATTTACCTGTATTCAGTTTCGATACACAGATGGCCAATTTTAATGCAGCACAGATGAAGAATTTGCACTCAGGAAGATAGATTTTCCTTCTCTTTATAGGCCATACTATTCTCTTTAAGGGGTCAGACTTGAGCTACGACAGTCATTTAACAAAAACAACTTGCAATCAGTTAGACATACAAAACCTAAAACTAGCTGAAATTCAAGATGCAGTCAATAAAAAGAAATTAAGGCCAATGGGTACATTTTCTAATATCTTCATTGTTAAATTTGTTAAATTTTCCGGATTCAAAATAAAATAAGAGCATTTCTAATCCAATTAAAAATGTGAATTAAGTAACTATCTATAGAAGCAACTGGAAAACCAGTTCTTTTTCTTAAAGTGTGAGCAGTGTTATGGTCTTTGAAGAAGTGCTGTACTCGTTAGCTTTGTCATATAGGTTCTTGTGGGGAGGGGGAAGACATAAGCAGCAGGAGAGTATGCGCTTCGCCTCAATCTCCCCTTTTAGGGAGAATTCTGGGTACAGCTTTGCTTCCTGGGAACCAGGCATTGGTGTTCAAGCTGAGAAAAGAGGGGCTTGGTTTGTATGGTGTTTGTGACCACCTGTGTTCAAGGAGCAGTATATATAGATATAGATAGATATATTAGTGTATACAAACACGTTACACTAAAAAAATGCCCTTCCTCCACATCACTTGTTTCTCCTCCCATTGGAAACCAACCTGCATGGCCCCGCCATCTGCTACAGCATGATGGAAGAGGTGACAGTAAAAAAAAACAGCAGGTTAAATGAGAATTCCAAAAAGTCTTTTATAAAAATGGCTTTAGTACTAAAGGCAAGTTATACATTTTAAAACCCACTGGAAGTTTGTACTAACAGGTGTGAGTGTGGAAGGGGAGCGGGGGGGGGGGGAGAATCAACACTTGATTAGCTGAAACCCTCTTTCAGTTATAATTACCATCAAAAGCTGCAAGAATATCTGGATAAAAGCTATACAAAACCTCCAGATTGGATTCAGAGCATGACACAGCACTGAGATTACCCTCGTCAGAATCATGAATCACAGGGAGCGCCTTTTATTAGATCTATTGGTAACATTTAATACAGTGGTCTCTACACTTGGTTTTACTGCCACTCATACATTACAGAAGTAGTTTAGGTCAGATCCAACGGAGAGATCAGAGTCAGTGATGGTGGATGAATACTCATTAGCTTGTACAGGACCTGTACCAAGAGTTGGGTTTTCAGTCCAATGGTCTTGAATAGCTATGTAATACTGAGATTTGGTATTGGATTACAAGAAGGTGGCCAAAAATGACCCCAGCAACACAAAAGTATACCAACTGGTTTAGGAAGGAGGTGTAAGGAGAGTGAGACTTCCCCAAGCCTCTCTCAGGGCATGGCTACACTTGCAGATGTAGAGCGCTGAGAGTTAAACCCGCCTTCGGAGAGCACAGTAGGGAAAAGTGCTGCAGTCTGTCCACACTGACAGCTGCAAGCGCACTGGCATGGCCACATTTGCAGCACTTGCAGCGGCACTGGGAGCGGTGCATTATGGGCAGCTATCCCACCAGAACACCTCTTCCCATTCTGGCGCTGTGGCTTGTGGGATGGGGGCGTGGAATGCGGGGCATTCTGGGTCCTGTCCCAATGCCCTGTGATGCGTCGGTTCGCATCCCAGCATTCTCTTTGCTTCCGTCCACATTTGGTGCCATCTTTCAACTTTTTTTGTACTGTGCGCTCTGTCTTCCCTTTCAGTCTGCGGAAATGGAGCCCGAACTGCGGAGGAGTATGCTGATGAGTCTTGCCAGCACGTCACGTTTGACAGTCAAATTATTCCTTACGATCCGAAGTGCCAGTGAGAGCTCTGACGATATCGACTTGAGTAATGCATATGACACGAGTTTGCTTGTGGCATTCACGGACATGCTCACCACCGTGGAACGCCGCTTTTGGACTCAGGAAACAAGCACTGAGTGGTGGGATCACAGCGTCATGCAAGTCTGGGATGACTAGCAGTGGCTGCAGAACTTTCGGATGAGAAAAGCCACTTTCATGGGACTGTGTGAGGAGCTCACTGCCACCCTGTGGCACAAGGACACAAGAGCGAGAGCTGCCCCGATGGTGGAGAAGCGGGTGGCTATTGCAATCTGGAAGCTGGCAACTCCAGACAGCTACCGATCGGTCGCTAACCAGTTTGGAGTGGGAAAATCGACCCTTGGAATCGTATTGATGCAAGTTTGCAGGGCCATTAATCGCATCCTGCTCAGAAGAACCGTGACTCTGGGTAACGTGCATGACATTGTGGCTGGCTTTGCAGAAATGAGTTTCCCTAACTGCGGAGGGGCAATAGATGGCACGCATATTCCAATTCTGGCACCATCCCACGTAGCCTCCGAGTACATTAATTGGAAGGGGTATTTCTCGATGGTTCTCCAGGTGCTTGTGGATCACCGTGGGCATTTCATTGACATTAACGCAGGCCAGCCCAGAAGGGTGCATGACGCACACATCTTTCGGAACACTGGCCTGTTCAGGAAGCTGCAACCCGGGACTTTTTTCCCAGATCACTGTAGGGGAAGTCGAAATGCCCATTGTGATCCTTGGAGACCCCGCTTACCGTTTAATGCCGTGGCTCATGAAACCCTACACAGGGAGCCTTGACAGCAGCACGGAGCGATTCAACAATGGGCTGAGCCGGTGCAGAATGACTGTGGAGTGTGCTTTTGGCCGTTTAAAGGGTTGCTAGTGCTCTCTGTATGGGAAGCTGGACCTGGCCAATGACAGCATTCCCGCGGTTATATCCGCATGCTGTACCCTCCATAACATTTGTGAAGGGAAGGGTGAAAGATTCACTCAGGCATAGAACTCAGAGGTTCAACACCTAGAGGTTGAATTTGCACAGCCAGAGAGCAGGGCTATTAGAGGGGCCCAGCACGGGGCTGCAAGGATAAGGGATGCCTTGAGGGAGCAATTTGCTGAAAGCCACCAGTAATGTCTGGTGCCCTGCACGGGAGTGAAATGCACTAGTTCCAATGTTAGTAAGAATCTGTGTTTGCTACACTGACCCATGCTTGTTTCTTTCTTGGGCTAAGGTATCTTTTATTTTATGCAATAATAAAGAATATTTTCAAAGCCAAAAAAAATCCATTTATTGGCAAGAAAATTCATTTATTGAAAACAGGCACAACTGCTTGGGAAACAGAAAGGGCAAGAGGGTGGGGGTAGGGAACGGTACAGAGATTTGCTTATGTCCTGTCTGGAGTGCTGTGCAATGAGTGCTGCACTTCAGGATGGTTATACTGCATAGTGATGGGAGTTGAGTGCAGAGGGTAAGGGTCGTTTCAGGGCTGTGTGGTGAAGCTACAGGTGTTGAAGGCAGCTGGTGGCAGAAAGAACCCGGATGTTGGGGGAAGTGGGTTGGAGGTTACTATGGGGGCACAAGGGAAAGAGTTTTGGGACAAGGGCTGCGGGGGGGGAGAGGGGGAGATGGGGGACTGCAGGCCTGCATTGCTATAAGCGCCTGTTTCAAGTCCACTTGGCACTCCAAGATGCTTAGCAGCTGCTCCATGCTTTGGTCTTGGCGATCCGCATTCTGCTGGCGGACCTTCCTTTCGCTCTCCCGCCACTCCTGCACTTTTTGATTTTCATTACTTGAATGCTGCATTACTTCATGCAACATGTCTTCCTTCCTTCTACGTGGCCTCTTTCTGATTCTTTGGAGTCTTTCGGCCGGTGATAACATGGACGGCTGAGATCTCAAGGTTGCATCTATAAACGCAAAATGCAACACTTAACAGGGCAGCATTGTTTACACCAGACAAAGCAATGATTCCCCTGTACTTAAGGGCAAGCACAGTCTACACAATAGCATAATTTGCCCGTTCCAAAGCGAGCGCACATAACCCACAGGAGCCCCAAAATGGTGGGTAAGCACAGGGTCAAGCGTGACTGATTGTTTCACAGCTGTATTGTCCTCTGGGTTTCTGTGCCTTGGGGAGAGCTAACAGCGGCAGGGGCCCCCTATACTGAACACTGTCCGCACATTTTCCACAGGAGTTCATCCTGGAAGATATCTCGCTGCTGAGGGTGACCTGGGAGGGTCTTCTACTGCAATGCGGCTTCCGCCCTGGCCCATATGCAGCTTGCCTTTGTGCAGCAATGGTCCCCCCGCCCCCACGGCACAGTGGTGCGGACAAGTTAGCCTGACTGGGACATGGACCACAGTGGCTCTCCCGAGAAACCTGTGCAAGCGCATTGCCCAAGTTCTGGCTGAGACCTTTGAAGAGATCACTGAGGCCGATTACCACAATGTGAGTGCACATCAACGCCCTATTCCGCATCTAGGCATGCATGCAGCCCTAAGCCTCCTCACCCCAAGAGCCCGCACCGAATAACTTCCTTCCCAAACTAAAAGCCGCTTACTGGGAACCTCCTCTGGTGTGTGTCCTTCCCCAAGCACCGGCCACCGCGACTGGCTACCTTCCTCCTGGCTTGAGAGCAGCTCCTGGCTGCATGCATCTAGGGATTCCGGGGTGTCTTCCTCTACCTCGCTTCTGCTTTGCTCCTCCTCCTCCTCCTCCTGTCTCGTTGCACTGGGCTCTGAAGTGTCCATGGTGGTCCCCGGAGTGGAGGTGGGGTCGCCCCCAAGTATCGCGTCCAGCTCTTTGTAGAAACGGCAGTGGGCAGCACTGGAGCAGCGGTTTGCCTCGCGGGCTTTGTGGTAGGCATTCCGCAGCATCTTCACTTTAATCCTGCACTGCAGTGCGTCCTGGTCATGGCCCCTTTCCATCATGTCCTTTGATATCTGCCCAAAGGTATTGTAATTCCTACGGCTGGAGCGCAGCTGGGACTGGACAGCTTCCTCCCCGCAAACACTGATGATGTCCAGCACCTCGCCATTGCTCCATGCTGGGACTTGTCTGGAGTGTGGAGGCATGGCCACCTGGAAAGATTCGCTGATAGCACTCCACACCTGGCTGAGCAAACAGGAAGGGGATTTTCAAAATTCCCAGAGAATTTAAAGGGCGGGTCTGACGGTTGGTCACCTGAGGGCAGGGCAGCAGAGTTCGAAGTGATGACCAGAGTGGCTAGCACAGGCATTGTGGGACACTTCTGGAGACTGATCAGAGCACACTATAGGACCAGGGCGTCCACACTGGCACCGCGGTGCGTCAGCGGGGGCTCAGCAAACGTTATTCCACTCTCCGAGGTGGAGTACCAGCACTGCTGTAGCCGCGGAGTCAGAGCGCTCTACGCACCTTGCCAGTGTGGACGGGTAGTGAGCTAGTGTGCCTGGAACTCCTTTAATGTGCTGTAACTCACAAGTGTAGCCAAGGCCTCGGTTTTTGATAGAGACTATTCAGAGACAGCCAAGAGAGTCCAGGTGTGGTCATTAAACAAGGGCTGATTTAGGAAACATCAGCAGCAATGGTTAAGGATACTTTTTACCATATTAAGGCCTGGTCTACACTAGAAAATTAAGTCAGCTTAACGACATAAGTCAGATGTGTGAAAAACCCACATCCTGAGCGAAGTAGTTAAACCAACCTAACCCTCAGTGCAGACAGCACTAGGTTAGCTGAAAAATTCTTCCATCAACCTACCTACTCCTCTCCCAGACGTGGATTACCTTTGCCAATGATAGAAACCCTCCTGTCGGCATATGTAATGTCTACACTGAAGCGCTACAGCAGTGCAGCTGCGCCACTGTAGCATTTCAAGTGTAGACAAGCCCCGAACATGTCACCAGATGGCAAACTTCCCTCTTAAATTGTGATCTAGTAACCAGTATGCAGTATTATAGGATTAGTAATTGCATTGCTGAATTATAGCAATGTGCTCTATATTCAGATGCTACTATTATAATCAGGTGTGGTCATAAAGATTCACAATTTATTTGCTGCTTTGTATTTCACACTGCAGGCCTCAGAATTACGTTTACAAAATGTTATTCCTGCTGAAAATCGTAGTTATATAGTAAAATAGCAATCTCATCAAAAACTCTAATGACAGAGGAAATGTTTTGCGGTAGGTCCTAAATTTTGAAAAATCCAACATCAAAAATGCTTAAAAATTATCACATCTATTTAACAGTGTTTCATGCACATACATTATGTGGCTTGCCGATTTCATAAGTACTTCCTCCATCAACAGACTTTCAGTTCCAGTTGATTGATAAAGTATCACAAAATAACTGCACTTAGATAGCAGTGACATTCCATTTGTTACATGGCACATGCCCCACCACCAAAAAAATAATTCTGTTTCAGTGTATTTGTTCTTACCACAGGCAATAGTCCAGTAAACCAAGGAGTCTGGCGCCTGGTAGAGGATTCGGTATGGTGCTACCCTAGCACTGGAGTCCAGCACAACATCAAGAGTACCCACTAGGAGACCTGTGGAACAGGAAATTCTGTTGGTTAATGTGACCTGCTAGATTATCTGTTGCACATTAAATTACTATATGACAGATCATTTTTGCCAACAGGTAAAAGATCTATAATCAACATAGATTTCAGCTTTTACATAGGAGTTGATATTAGTTTAAAAAAGAAAACATGCTAAAGAAGAATGAATTTTTTTTTAAGAAAAAGCACATTTTAAAACTTATTTAGCTGTAGCTTCTCGTTTCACATTCTTTAGGCATTTCCTTAAGATACACTGAACACCCCACAAAAGTTCAAATTTGGAATTTTAGGTAGGAAAAGAATAATCCAAAGATTTTCAGCACAAGTCATCTACTACAATCTCTGGAACGGGTGTTGAAAACAAGCTTGGCCATGACTATACTTAGGGCTATTTAACTGTGGTGTAGATGTTAAGGGGTGGGCTCAGGCCTAGGACCTTACAAGGTGGGAAGATCCCAGAACTCAGGCAGCAGCCCGAGCTTGAATGTCTACACTGCAATTAAATAATCCCTTAGCCCAAGCCCCATCAGCCAGTACAGGCCAGTGTCTAATTGCAGTATTAGACATACCCATACAGTCAAACTCTTTTCAGCAGCAAAGAGGAAAATAAGAACCTATGGACATGTCAAGGAAACCGTTGGAGACATTAACAGTTGTGTATCAAGTTCTACTGGATGTCTCCCTGCCCTTAGGGTAGCTAAAGATCTTCTAATCCAGGGCTTTTAGAAGATATTCTGTAAAGGAAAGACAAAAACAAAAGCAAACACAAACAACAAATGGAGGGATGGTTTTTATATTCTTGATTACGTATAAAGAAGACATGGTAGATTTCCCCACCCTCCACAAATTGGATTTCATCTGGTTTTGCTAGATGTTTTGAGGAGGGAGGAGAGGGTGTCTCAAAGAGTAGTATTGTGAGCGCTCTTGCATTGTAGCCAAAGAAGGGTAATGTACCTTTATCAATGGCATCCTTTCTCCAGGTATTCATTAGATACTGTAGTTAAACATGAATCAAAACAAAAACAAAAATAAGCCCCAAAATTTGAACGCACTAACATTCTCTTCCCTTTTTCAGTTTCCCATTTTCAGTTTTGTGAGGTCATAATTATACTACTTCTCCACTGTGCTGTCTTTCCTGGTAGACAAATCCGGAATTTCTAATATGAAAAAAGAAAAGAACCCTTTCTTCACCTTTCCTCTTTTTTGAGACTGTCAGGATTCCTTCCCCATTCTGAACTCTGGGGTACAGATGTGGGGACTCGCATGAAAGGCCCCCTAAGCTTATTTTTACCAGCTTAGGTTAAAAAACTTCCCCAAGGCACAAATTCCTTCCTTGCCTTAGTATCGCTGCCACCACCAAGTGATTTAAACAAACATTCAGGGAGGGCCACTTGGAGCCCTACCTTCCCCAAATATCCCCCCAAGTCCCTACACCCCCTTTCCTGGGAGGCGTGAGAATAATATCCTCACCAACTGGTACAGGTGAACACAGACCCAAACCCTTGGATCTTAAGAACAATGAAAAAAAAATCAATTGGGTTCTTAAAAGAAGAATTTTAATTAAAGAAAAGGTAAAAGAAGCACCTCTGTAAAATCAGGATGGTAAGTACTTTACAGAATAGCAAAAGACTCAAAAACACAGGATTTCCCCTCTAGGCAAAACTTTAAAGTTACAAAAACAGGGATAAACCTCCTTCTTAGCACAGGGAAAACTCACAAGCTAAAACAGAAGGTAATCTAACGCATTTCTTTTCTGCTATTACTTACTATTTCTGCAAGACTAGATGCTTAGTTCAGATATAGCTTAGGGAGATGTATTTTCCCCTGCCCTGTTTCCTGGCTGGCTCTGAGAGAGAGAGACAAAAAAACCTTTCCTCACAGATTTGAAAGTATCTTCTCCCCTTTATTGGTCCTTTTGGTCAGGTGCCCCTCAGCTTATCTGAGCTTCTTAACCCTTTACATGTAAAAGAGGAATTAACCCTTTACAGGATAAAGAGGGATTTTATGCTACCCTTAGCGGTATGTTTATGACAGGGAGAAAGTACCCTTTCAGGCTCTCTTTAAACACCAGAAAGATACAAAGAGCACAAACCGATCGTTTTCCCTTTTGAGTTGCTTTTAAGTCCAAATGTCAATTAACATTTGGAATTATCCCACCAACAGTCAACGCACAGCAATTAGGAGGCTTTCATTTGATGTATTTCAAACAAACTCATTTATATAGTTCTTCCTGGGCCAGATGGGTTGGGAGGTAATCTCCTCCTCCCGTTGCATTAATGTCCATCAGCCACCCTTTTTGTCTAAGGAGTCTCAATTATCATGCTGAAGACAGACCTGGATATGTTATCAGAACTTTGGCAAGCAGTGCTAGAAGGATGTATACCTATAATAGAAGCTGAATAGAAAACCAGAAATACTCTCCATTAAACAAGAGATACTCCACATTAACTGGACAAGTTGGCTTCATTTGACACACCTTAAGTCTAACCTCTTATTTGACTTTTTGACAACTACTGTTTGTTGACCAGATGGCTTCCCCAAACATTCTACAAATACTCCTAGATAAGTTTCGACTCCATTCAAAAACCAATGGGCAAGAATAATTTAAAATTGTTCCTTTAAAATGTACATTATCTTGCAACTCATCTACATTAAACAATGTTGCCATTACAAGGCCCTGATCCAGTAAAGCACTTAAGCACATGCTTAGTTTTAGGCATATGCGTAGTCCCTTATAACCTTAAAAGGTAAGCATGTGTTTAAGTGCTTTACTGGACTGGGGTATAGGGCAACATTTTCTACAAACAAAAGTGAACTGCAAAGGAGCTTCTGCTCTGTATTTGCATTAAATGTGTTGCAAGAGTTACACTCAAGCTTCTTCATGCTTTGCAACTCCATGCATTTGCAGACAGTATTAAAAATGCACGTCATGGGGCAATAGCCACATAAATTATTTGTAGGCCATGTGTGCTCTCACTGTGATAAGCAGCACCAGGAGCGCCACCAGCTTTTTTTGCCACCCTAGGTGGCGGAAGGTCCCGCCCCTGAAATACCGACGACGACCAGGGTGGCCGAAGAGCCGGCTGCCGCGGTCGCCGCCCCCCAAATGTTAGCGCCCTAGGCAACCGCCTAGGTCGCCTAATGGGTTGCGCCGGCCCTGAGCAGCACCATTAAAACTCCTGATTGGGGCTGCAAATTCCCACCTTCATGCAATTAAAAATTTCTCAGTTTCTTTCCTGCTGCTGCACTTCCAAAACTGGTATGATGTGACTGTGGTCCTAAGGATTCTGCCACCACCTCTGCAAGTATGTCACAGCTGAAAACTAGGACACAGAGCTGAGGACACCGGAGGCAGCACAAACCCATCGACCTGCTCAGTGGTGTCAAGTCAGGAAAATATCCCCCAACCTAACTCATTCTCACTGAGCTGTTTGAGATTGGGGGAAAGAGAATAAAAATTATGGCATAGGGGTGTCCAATCCTTTTTAACTGGAGAAACAGATTGCAGAGATGCTACTGCTGGTGAGGCTAGGGGAAGGAATATTCATAACACTCCACAAAAACCCAGATGATTTCAGTGAATCTCTTCTTTTCCATATCTTCACTCTTAACAGGTATTTTATGGCTATGACTTTATTTATTTATAAAACTGAACACAGTATTTTGATAGCAAGAAACATTACTTAGAAATTTGTTTTTTTTTAAATAATGTCTTTATTCATATGTTATGAAGCCAATTAATACTGCCTATTCAAATCGTACAATTACCCTTGAAGGCTGTCCTTAAGGAACTGCTCCAGTTTACACCATATGTCAGTTTCTTTTGTGCAGGCAGGTGATGCAAGTAGAATGAAATAATAGCTGTTTAAATTGATTCTCTCTGAGGAGCCTTGGAACAGAAGTGATTTTATTAATTGTTATTAAAAAAAAGAAAGTCTATTTTAACCATCTCCCAGTTTATTAACTCATTCTGCTACATATTAGCAATGAATAGATTTGAGAGATCAAACAAAAAGATGTAATTGAAAAAAAATCTAAAAATATACTTCTTAATTCACATTAAAACCCTCATTTACCCAAAATAATGTATTACCCAAATCATGGTTACATCCTCTTGCATGAGTTAACCCTTGAATTACACAGCCATTATTATATCCATGAAAAATTATGGACAAACATGACTACTGTTTGGACTTTTTTTTTTAAACAGTATTTCAGAATGTTGTATGTTAACAGCAACCTTACAACAAAATAAAGAGATTTCAAGTTTCACAGTACTAAACACCTATTAGCCCTTATTCATATGACTAGTTCTTGTTGTGAGCAAGAATTACTCAAGTGAGAAAGGGTTTTTAGGCTCAGCCCCATAGTAATTAAAATGAGGGCCCTGATCCTGTAAGCACTCACACAGGTGAGCAGTTTAATGCACAGAAGTAATCTCATTAGAGACAGGTGTTTACAGGATCAGAGCCTGAAATACTACACAGATTCTGAAAATTACTCTGTGTAGGCAGACTGAACTTGCATGAAACCCCCTTCATTATTGTTGTCAGTCTGCCTGGAGCCAGTTGTGGGTCAGAGCCCTACTTAGCAGTACAGGATATTATCAACTTCCAAATAAGCATATAAAACCACACACACTCTCTCCTGAATATTTTAACCTACTATTGTTAAAAGTAACTTCTAAAATAACTACACATGAAAGTTACTAGAGGAAAAACAAGTTTCTCTTTTTTCAGTTTACTTTATGCTCTTGACAACACGCCAGTCATCTTTAAATGTTTGCCATGGACAATGTTTCTACTCCCCATTTTTTTCTTTCTTTAAGTATATTCAGTAATTATAGTTTTCAGTAAAAATAGCGTCTGCAGATTTCGGTGCAGCAATTGGTGTTTTAACTGAAAGCATATTTAGATTTCCCACGAGTAAACAATTATATTCCATCTAGGCAAGTTTTTAATACAGTCCTATAGAGTAATCCTCCATTTGTTTGGTTTTATGAAAACTTTATATTTGAAGATGCACACACAGGCACACACAATCTTCTGGCCCCTGCCCCGTTAGAGAGCAACCACATCCATATGAGTGGACACTTGTACTTGCACAGAGCCCCTTAGACAACGAGGGCTTCATGTGGGGTAGAAGGAAGGTCTGACTGCAAGATCAGGGACTTGGACGATATGGCAACTTTTGTTGTTGTTATCTAAAACAGGTTAGACACGGTCACCTGGATGATGAAGTACAGTAACCCTTCAACCTTAACGTCATTGCACGATACAGCAACAGCTGCCTATTACACAAGCTATTTGTCAAAAAGCTGAGGACAAAAGCAGACTGTGAAACTTCCAGTTCAACTTGAAAGTTTTAACTCAGTGATTTTTTTGGAATTTTCCATTCAATCCCAATGATCCATTACTCCCACGACATTCAGTATGATAGGCAACCTGCACTAAGAAAACTGACTCTTATTGAAGACATACAGAGCTGCCATGACTGATTTCTCACCGAATATGTTCTCTATGGCTTTTGCTGAGCCACCCTGGTAAACTGCCACAGTTACTCCTGCAGAGGATTCATTTCAGGACTATGCAGAGCTCTTCTTAATTCGCATAAGTTTACACGTGGCCTATCAAAATAAAGATAACTCACATTTTTCTCTTAGTATTTATTTTAAAAATTTCCATCAATTATATTATTAAAAAAGACAGTGTCACTCTACGAAGAATTATAACCATAGCGTACCATCCTCAGGTCATCTTCAGTCAGAGATTTATTTTTTTCTATTGCAGTTTAGCATGTAAATCTTTAAGACATAAGAGCAAGTCCAGCACTATACGTTGTATCAACTAAATTCCAACAGAACAAAGATTTAGCCAGATTGTGATGCTTCCCTCCTCCCCCCTGTCACATTGGTGAGCAGCTACTCAAACAAGCAGTCCCACTGACTTCAGCAGACCTACTCACAGAACCACTCGCTTCTATGGGGAGGGAGGAGAAGTGTCCCAAACTGGCCCTAGGAGAGCAGGCAAAAATCAGGTCACTTATTAGTAATTTTTCAAAACATTCGTATTACTTTTCAGTGTGATGTTTTAAACACTAAATAAAAGACGTACTATTCAATGGCCTCCCAATACGTGAAGTGTGTTGATGGTCCCCTTCCTTTTCCACTATACATCGTGAGCCCATAATGGGTACTTCTGTAAATAGTAATCAAATACCCTAGTTCAGGACAACTGCACCTGTATTTCCCCCTCCATGGTCCAGCAAGGGCACCCACTTTTAGTCTTCTGGCTCCCCCCCCAGCCATCACTCTCTTGGGCAGAGATTCACATCTCGCTCCCTCTGATTGGGTTTTTTCAGGCTGCACAATTCCATGCCTTCGCTGTAGCAGTGAACCAGAATGCCTAGACAGGCCAACTTCAGTGTTTTGCTTTCTCTTCAGAGACTATAAGCAGTGTAATTGCCCACAGTTTCAAGTTACCACATAGTTCTAAGCAAGCACATTTATTAAGCTGAAAGCATTAGAGAGAAAACATTAAAAACAGTAAAAAAAACCTACATGCATATTAATAAGACTACCAGAGATCACCCACCCAACTCCAACAAGGGCTCTGGTCAGCGAACAATACATCAAACCCCACAAAGGGGTTATTCTGGGGTGACAAGTTCATAACAGCTTTATCTCAGTACAAGCATCCCTCAGGAATGTGTTCGGGCTAGTCTTCGCTGGCAGCGCTTTAAAATGGCTTGTGTGGTCACGGCAAAGTGCTAGGAGAGAGCTCTCCCAGCACTCTAAAAAACCCACCTCCACGAGGGGCGTAGCTACCAGCGCTGGTGCAGTGTCTACACTGGCGCTTTACAGCGCCAAAACTTGTTGCGCTCAGGGGGTATTTTTTCATATCTCTGAGCGAGAAAGTTGCAGCGTAAATTGCCAGTGTAGACAAGCCCTACATCTTTTCTTTATACTGCTTTGGCCTTTGATCTTCAGATTCCAGGAACAGATAATCAGCAGAAAAGGGGCCCCTCCTTAGGGCACAGCTTCAAAAGGCTGGGTACCTGTATAACTGGAGGTGGGAATTTGCATTCACCTCCCCCTAAGATTTTACCAGCAAACCACTTGACACTGTTTTTCCCAAGTCTATTCTTGTCTGACCCATTATTCAGTACATTCCTTTGACGTTCACACTTCCCAGTGCTCAAAAATAATACATTACCTTTGCATTCAATACAATGGACTCCAACGATACTTAAACCTAATTCAGTAAGATTTTTCAGGGCTATTGCAGGAAATTGCCCCATCTGTCACACTCCCAGTACAGTTGCTAAAGATATAGGAAGCTCTACCAAAGAGGCTAAGGATCATGTAGGTCTGTAGAATTAACTACTTTGTCTCCCCTAGAGGCAATCTTTGATGAAGCTATGCTGATTTACACCATGACCTGGCCCTAAGAATTAAATTTTGTACAGCTTTAATAGGTTGTGAAAAGAGTTGGCCTAAAGCTTGGATATCATTAGCTAGGTTGTAAAAATAGTGACTCACAACAATAACAAAAACAAAATAGCCAAGATGTTCAGTATGAGAAGGTAATTTTATTTTCTTTAGTCACTACAATGAATCATTAGTTTCCCCTACTTTTGCAAGGCAGTCCTCGTGGTTGATTAGGTAATCAACTCACTCATTTATTTTTATTACAGGAAGAGGTCCAATGACATACCTGTCAAAGGCCAGTGTAAACAACACTCAAAACTCCACAATTAATATTATGAATCAAATCTTATTTGCCTTACTCGTGTGAGTAGTTCTAGGGACTTCATTAATGACACTAGATCAGTGGTTCTCAACCAAGAGTACATATATCCCTGGGTGTATGCAGAGGACTTCCAGGGGGTACATCAACTCATCTAGATATTTGCCTAGTTTTACAACAGGCTACATCAAAAGCACTAGCAAAGTAAATACAAACTAAAATTTGATACAATGACTTGTTATACTGCTCTGTATACATTCACTGAAATGTAAGTACAATATTTATATTCCAAATGATTTATTTGATAATTATATGGTAAAAATGAGAAAGTAAGCAATTTTTCAGTAACAGCGTGCTGTGACACTTTTGTATGTTTATGTCTGATTTTGTAAGCAAGTAGTTTTAAAGTGAGGTGATACTTGGGGGTACGCAAGACAAATCAAACTCCTGAAAGGGGTACAGTAGTCTGGAAAGGTGGAGAGCCGCTGCACTAGATTAATAAATTGACGCCATTCTCAAAAAGTTTATTAAACTTCTACTAGCTGGAAAACCAAACATTCTAGTCTGACAATAGTGTGGACAGAGTGGTTTAAAAGCAACATCCTGTGGAGAAACCCAGCCCCTGCCACCTACAACTTTTGAGAAGCAAGGAAGGTGCTGGAATTTCTACCAGGGTGCCATTCCCACATTCTGCTCGGAGAGGAAGTGTCTCAGCAACTGGCTAGGTGGCTGATAGATATGAAGATTCTGTTTGAAGAGGACTGTGTTAACGGGAACAAGGAATCTTTCAGTTCACACCTGCAGCATCCACAGAGCACTTTGGAGCATGGGGCTGTTCACACCCCATAGTCCAAACCCTAGGGCAGTGTATACAATCCCTTATAGAGGAAGAAACCCTTAGATTAGCAAAACCTATTTCTTCACTAACAACGTTAAAGCACTGCCATGGCAGAGCTTTATCGTGGCTGTGTAGTCGCAGCACCAGCGTTGGGTGAGAGCTCTCCCGCTTCCACGAGGGGAGTAGCTACTAGCGCTGGTGCACTATCTTACACTGCCACTTTACAGCGCTGAAACTTGCAGCACTTTTTCACACCCCGAGCGAGAAAGTTGCAGCGCTGTGAAGTGGCACTGTAGACAAGGCCTAAGGGTTTGCCTAGAAAGGAACGTTTTAGCAGTAATTATACATTTAGCTTGAATCCCTTCCCAAGCAACATCAACTAAGCCAAAAAAAGATATCAATACCAGAATAAAAGAGTTCACATGGGGG
>NC_048302.1:50975484-51124184 GCF_013100865.1 Trachemys scripta elegans
CCAGTGAGTTGATTGTGTCTAGTTTGCATATCAATTCTAGCTCAGCAGTCTCTATCTATATTACAACAGAAAAACTTCAAAAACAGACTCCAACGAGAGACTGCTGAGCTAGAATTGATATGCAAACTAGACACAATCAACTCCGGTTTGAATAAGGACTGGGAATGGCTGAGCCATTACAAACATTGACTATCTCCCCTTGTAAGTATTCTCACACTTATTGTCAAACTGTCTGTACTAGGCTAGCTTGATTATCACTTCAAAAGTTTTTTTTTTCTCTCTCTTAATTAATTGGCCTCTCAGAGTTGGTAAGACAACTCCCACCTGTTTATGCTCTCTGTATGCGTGTATATATATCTCCTCAATATATGTTCCATTCTATATGCATCCGAAGAAGTGGGCTGTAGTCCACGAAAGCTTATGCTCTAATAAATGTGTTAGTCTCTAAGGTGCCACAAGTACTCCTGTTCTTCTTTCTTCTGGTAGTTTCAGTAGTTTTATACTCTAGATAGGGGGACACTTAGGTCTCTAAAAGCAAATTTTTTAAGAGTATTTCAGTCAGGTTTACCCAAGTATATGACAAAGTGAAGTGGTGCCAAGAGTTCTCTCAAGATATATACACTTGAAAAGTTTAATTTCCCCCTTGATGGGTTCTAGATTGCAAACACTAAATTATACTATAAATTATTTGGAGTAAAGACTGTCATCTTCCTGAGTGGATATACAGCACCTATCACACTGGGATCTTGTTCCTGATTGAAAATTGTGAGCATTATTACTAATACTAATGATTTTATGAAGGCTATTTCTATATACAATGCATATTTGTTTAGGTATGATCCTATCAGCAAGCAGTATCCATATCACCTCAAGGAAAAGGCTACAAAAACATTTCTTGCTAAACAAAAACAAAAAAAGTCAAAAGCCTAGAGAGAATAATATTTCATGTGTGAAAAACTGCTAGCAGTAAAGGAAAAATTTAGTTATTTATTACCATTACCACATTCCCAGGTGAAGTGCAATTCAAGGCAGGGTGCATATACAAACAAACACACATGAACAGCAGTTTACAACAAATATATGGGACTGTATAGAACAGTTTGTCATAGGACAATATGCACTATATACTGTTTATTATATACCCTGGAGTTCACATGGTCCACTTAATGGCATACAATACATCTCAAGAATCAAAACTCCAGAACAAAGGGAACATCTAACTTTTTCGAGTTATTTCTGAACTTCAGTTTCCTATCCGATAATGTGGGCCTATCGGACACCGAGAGAAGAAGATGCGATAGCCTGGTTTACTCCAAAAGAATGGAACAGTCCTACCCCTATTCAAAGATGTAAGTATAGACTCAAAAGAATACATTTTCAGAAGTGACCTCCAAATCTGTACAGTTATATCACCACCCACAACACTGCATACACAATTGTACATATACACAGAATCCTGGATATGCATGCAGGCTGCACAAATGTTTGCAATAACTGTTTCTCTGATTGAAAAGATACTACAGTAACTCCTCACTTAAAGTCGTCCGGGTTAACGTTTCGTTGTTACGTTGTTGATCAATTAGGGAACATGCTCGTTTAAAGTTGTGTAATGCTCCCTTCTAACGTCCTTTGGCAGCCGCCTACTTTGTCTACTGCTTGTAGGAAAAGCAGCCCATTGCAGTTAGCTGGTGTGGGCTTTGAACCAGGGTGGATCAGCAGTCCCCCACATCAGCTCCCCGCTCCCCTAAGTTCCCTGTGCCGCAGCTGCCCAGCAGGCTATCAATTGCAGCTGTCCCTCCCCCCACTGCCATGTGCTGCTCCTGCCCTCTGCCTTGGAGCTGCTCCCTGAGACTCCTGCTTGCTGTGCGGGGGGAGGGAAGGAAGAGGGGGGCTAATGTCAGGGTGTCCCCCTCCCCCCTGCTTACCCCATCTTACATATAGTGGTGGGACACACCAGGGCTCAGGATGGAGGGAGCTTGCAGCAGCTGTAGTCTCAGCAAGCTGATCTAATTAACAAGGCAGTGTACTTAAAGGGGAAATGCGGATATCTCCCTCCATTCCTGCTGCCTTGTAGAGTGAGAGAGTTAACCCTTGAGGGCTCAGCCAATTGCCAGATCATCATTTAGCAGTAAGGGAAATACTCCACCCCCTAACTCCTCCACCTCAACCAAGTTTCACAATCATCATCACTGTGTACCAGTATTAAATTGTTTGTTTAAAACTTATAGTGTGTGTGTGTGTGTGTGTGTGTGTGTGTGTGTGTGTGTGTGTGTGTGTCTTTTGTCTGAAAAAAATTTCCCTGGAACCTAACCCCCTCATTTACATTAATTTTTAGGGGGAATTGGATTCGCTTAACATAGTTTTGCTTAACATCGCATTTTTCAGGAACATAACTACAACGTTAAGTGAGGAGTTACTGTATATTATTAGGATAATGGAAAGAATAGTAAGAAGCAATCATGCAATCCATGGGATTAGAATATGTGATAAATACTTTGGCAAGTTTACGAGTAGCAGACTTCTGAGGGGATTTGTCACTCGTGTCTATAATTTCCATGAAAGGAAATGCCAGCAGCCGATATGGAGTGACTGCTGATAACTTATCATGGCCAAGGAGAAACATTTTCAGCCACTCTTTATGAAGAAAATAGTTAGGTTCAGGGGTGCTGGAACAAGTTGTATAGTGGGGGTGCTGAGAGCCATTGAACCAAACTGTAAAACCCTGTACATGATAGAAACCACTTCAAGCCAGGGAGTGGGGCAGCACTCTCCCCCTCCCCCGCAACCCTAGTCCCAACACCTATGAGTAGGTTCATCAACACACAATGCTGATGGGTGAAGAATGAACAAATATCCCTGAGCTTGTCACTACAATTGGAAAAATCACCCTGCAAAGGCACTTATCATTAGATTGTAAATTTTCAAGCAAGGACAACATACCAGGCCCAAATAAAAATGGAATTATTTAATAAAGCTACATAGAGCTTAGCACCAAAAATGCAAGCACTCCACAATATGCATTTTGACTAGTTTAGAGAAATTTTGTTTCAGCACACACGGATTAAGTGGGGGGAAAAAAACCTTAAAAGAATAAGTTTCACTTACTCAGAGATTTGTATTGATTCAGGAAGAATAGTTGGTAATAAAATTGAGTTGAGTTCTACACTCCCAATTCACGTATTTTTTTAATCTAGAAAAATTCATAATTTTCAAGGCCTATCTTTTTTATGTCACACACACACACACATCATAAGTAGGGCAGTGTTGAATCCAAATATTAAATGTATATGTTACATAACATTTAAATAAATACTATCAGGGTGAGAGGATCCCAGTAATGTAAAGCTTTCGGTGCTGATGGTAATTTATACTGGCCAAAATATACTAAATATTTAGAGAACTCATACAGTCATAATATGAATGAAAAGTTACTCTTGAGAACACATACATTATCTAGAACATCCCAAAAGGGACATACAGTAGATATTCAAAAGCAAAACTGCTCCCTTACTTCCAGATATGTATATGAGACTAGGTTGGTTTTTTTTTTTAAATTAATATGTACTAATAGAAAAGCAAGCTCATCAAAATACAAGAATGTCTGCAAATTTGCACGTGAATGTATCAAGAGATCAAATACCATTATTTTGTTTTCTAGCTAATCTTATGCAATTACAGATATCACAGAAATTGTAAAGTACTAGGGAAACCTTTACAGTATTTACAAATAAAGACAAATTATTTTAATACTACTCTAATACTACAGCACTCTGCTAACTGTCAAGTAGTAACCCCTCAATGACTCCACTGGAATAACATTTTCCCTGGCAGAGAAATAAGAACTCCTGGGAATGTGGTGAAAAATAGCTCCCTAATCACAAAACCTGATGATTACATTTCCCCCCAATACCATTATTTTAATTCACACAGCTCCTGTCACCTAAATTCACCCTCTCTCCCTTGACACCTCTACTATCTTATTGTTACTGATGTGGGAAATGCTTATCCTCTGACAAATCATTCACTAAACAATAACCTAACAGCAGCAGCATTAGATATATGGCTCCTGCAATTAAATAAGTGATGATAAAGCCAAAAAGAAGAGAGGCAGGAGGGGATCTGGTGTAGCTGTAGAGTCAGAAGCACTGCATGAGAGAAAAGACAGTCGGGATTTTCCCTGTTACCTGGGTCAGATACATGCACTGCCTAGGTGGGGCACGCTTCTGTTCTCAATAGTCATTATTACAACAAAATGCCAGATGCTGAGCTCAAATAAAATTAAGATTGGGCCAAATCACCTAAAGGCAAAGTAGGCTTGAAATGCAGTGTGTCGATATATAGAGAGGAGCACTCTTCTCCCTTACCAGCCAGTCCTCCGCCGCCTCCATCTCCTCCATGCCCCTTTCTCCTCTGCAGGATGAAGTAAGGGTTGGCCCTCTCCGTGACCCACAGGGCGTTTGCCAGCAGCACCTCCCCGGGGTTCACCCACATGCTCCCGGCAGAGACAAAAGGCAGCTTGATGTGGCTGGTTTTGAAGGTTTAAATCATTCACAGAGCGGTGGGGCCAGGAGGATGCTGGCGAAACGCAGGTCACATTAACGCGCCGTCCGACCCAGCTGAGAGACAACAAAGCCCCAGAGCGAGCGAGCGAGCCAGGGGGACAGAAAGGAAGCAGCGACCTCTCTGTGACACCCCCACCGCCTAACCACCCACCGGAGCCCGACTGGCGGCCGCTCCCGATCAGCGCTGTCACAATCCTACAGCAAAGGCAGCAGCAGCGAGAGGCGGTGGTGGCAGGATCAGCAACGCAGCGATGAGAACAGCAGTGACATCAGCACCAGCGGCCGTGGAGCCCAGCCGCGCTGCCTCCCCTCGCCCAGCCCTGCCTGCGCCATGCACCAGGCACCCTCGCAGGCAGCAGCGCCAGGGGAAGGCTCTGATTGCAGAAGTGACGGGCGCCCTCCCTACCCGCAATAAAAGGACAGGCTCAGAGGCGACTCGTACACAGTGGGCACAGCACCACAGCTGCTACTCTAATCCCCAGGGCACACCCCTAGTCTCAAAACATACAGGGGCACGCCAGCCAATAAGCCTGGACTGGGCTGCACAAGAATCCCAAGAGATAGACCGTCAAATGTCGGGCGGCTGAAACAGCCCTGAGCACGCTCAGCACTCAGAGCTCCGCGGATCCCTTAGGGGACAGGCAGCGCCCTCTCCATCCCACACAGCTCATGCATTCACTTAACTGCCACCAGCAAGCGGTGTATTCATTGCTGCGCAAGTAGGCAGGTGACAGGGCTAGCGCCCCACCCGAGCAGCGCAGCTCCCTTTGAGCACACACAGCGCACATGCACCCGCCCCAAACCCTGGCACGCACCCAGAGGTGCCCTGGACAGAGCTCCACAGAACAGCACTACCCCCCCTCGTAGGCTGCACTAATGCTCCGGAGCAGGCGCCAGGCTCAGGCGCGCAACGAGCTACAGTGTTAAATGCACCAGAAGGGCCCCCGCGGCCCCGAACCGCCCCGCGCGCGCTGGGGAGAGGCGCGCGCTGCGGGCTCCCAGCCCCGACCCGCCTGGCCGCTCCTGTGGGAAGGATTGGCACGGCGCCTCCCCCTGCACCTGCCTGCTGCGCGCGCCCCCTCTCTGCCCCGGCGCAGCTGCGTCTCCGGCCGTGGAAGGTGCGTCAAGGTTCTAAGTGGGCGGAGCGGACGCAGCAGCGACCAGCCCAAAATTCTATTATGGGCGTTTCTTGCTTCCTGCAATCCCAAGCGCCCGTCACGCGGCGCACCTGTCATTGCGCCCAGCAGCCGGGGAGGCTCGGCTCGGCTCGCACCATCTAGCTCCTGCTGGCGGACAAAAGCCGCCTGAGTAGCACTGGGAAATGTCTCCTAAATGTAGCTCACGTTCCCATCCCATCCTTGCTCCTCCTTCCGGCGTGCGGAGTGTGGAACTGGCTTCATAACACCGCAGGAACTCAACACAACAACGCTGCCTACAGCAGCCACCACTGGTTATGTGGTGGATTGGGGGCACTTGATCTGTACACTGCAGGACCCCAAGTAACACTGATCTGTTTGTGTAAAGCTACAACTGGGGTCGGTAACCTTTCAGAAGTGATGTGCCAAGTCTTCATTTCTTCACTATAATTTAAGGTTTCGCATGCCAGTAATACATTTTAACATTTTTAGAAGGTCTTTCTGTAAGTCTATAATATATAACTAAACTATTGTTGTATGTAAAGTAAATAAGGTTTTTAAAATGTTTAAGAAGCTTTATTTAAAATGAAATTAAAATGCAGTGCCACCCTGGACCTGGGCAGGGTGAGTGCCACTAAAAATTGGTACGCGTGCCATAGGTTGCCTAGCCCTGGGCGACAAAATTGTGGGGATAAAGACTTTACCTTTTCCTACAGCTGCTGCAAAGAGAAATTGAAAAACCTGACATTTTTCCTCTTAGTGAAAACCCAAGCTTTCCCCCTTCTGCCGCGCGTGTGGGTGTGGGGTGGGGGAGGAGTGTATGAGAAATGATATGAAATAAAGTTTTTGCATTACTGATGAGTAAAATAAAAGGATAAACTAACTCTATTGGCTACAATATTCAACTGCCTGAAGGGACCATTGTGATCATCTAGTCTGAGCCCCATATGATAGAATTACTGGCGTGGTGGATGGGGGGGAACAATAGATATGATATAGCTTGTTTTTAATAAGGCTTTTGACTCAGTGACCCATAGGATAATCTTTCTATATAAGGATAGTTATGCTCTGGAATAAGCTTTCCAGGGAGGTTATGGAATCACCCTTATTGAAGGTTTTCAAGGACAGGTTGAACAAACACCGGTCAGGGATGATGTAGGTTTACTTGGTCCTGCCTCAGCACAGGGGGCTAGACTTGATGTCTCAAGGTCCCTTATAGAACTACATTTCTATGATTATATAATACATACCACAAACCGCCTCTCCCCCACTTCCTATACCATATCTTTTAGAAAAACAGCCAATTTAAAAATGGATAGTAATGGAGAATCCAGCATGACCTTTGGTTCCAATGGGTAATTACTTTCAGTTAAAATTTTACACCTTAATTCCAGTCTGAATTTGTCTATCTTGGTTTTAGATCAAGAAAATAATCTATCCTCAAGTTTAAATGAACCTCATCAATGAGGAGGTTTAAAACTGTCTTCCTACTTTAAAACGGTCTTCCTACTTCATTGATATGCCCATTCTCTCTATTCTGCTCTATTATAGCCAATGCAATTTCATGGCTGTCAGCTGCACTAGTCATAACTCATTGCAGAGATTTTGGATACACTTTTGAGGGACTGAGAGGTCCCCACATGCTTGACCTTAAAGCCAATAGAATACCTCCCACGTATTAGGCTATGTATACTCACATCACACTATAAATAATTTATACTGTCCAGTCTTCCAAGCTGTCAAGTTTCATTCTTGTTGGGAGAGAGAAATGTTGGTATTTACACAAACAACAAAGAGTCTGGTGGCACCTTAAAGACTAACAGATTTATTTGGGCATAAGCTTTCGTGAGTAAAAACCTCACTTCTTCGGATGCATAGAGTGAAAGCTACAGATGCAGGCATTATATACAGACACATGGAGAGCAGGGAGTTACTTCACAAGTGGCGAACCAGTGTTGACAAGGCCAATTCAATCAGGGTGGATGTAGTCCACTCCCAATAATAGACGAGGAGGTGTCAATTCCAGGAGAGGAAAAGCTGCTTCTGTAGTGAGCCAGCCACTCCCAATCCCTATTCAAGCCCAGATTAATGGTGTTGAATTTGCAAATGAATTTTAGTTCTGCTGTTTCTCTTTTTTTGTTCAATGATAGTGACTTTTAAATCTGTAATAGAATGACCAGGGAGATTGAAGTGTTCACTTACTGGCTTATGTATGTTACCATTCCTGATGTCCGATTTGTGTCCATTTATTCTTTTGCGGAGGGACTGTCCGGTTTGGCCAATGTACATGGCAGAGGGGCATTGCTGGCACATGATGGCATATATGACATTAGTGGATGTGCAGGTGAATGAGCCCCTGATGGTGTGGCAGATGTGGTTGGGTCCTCTGATGCTGTTGCCAGAGTAGATATGGGGACAGAGTAGGCAACAAGGTTTGCTACAGGGATAGGTTCCTGGGTTGGTGTTTCTGTGGTGTGGTGTGTAGTTGCTGGTGAGTATTTGCTTCAGGTTGGGGGGTTGTCTGTAAGCAAGGACTGGCCTGCCTCCCAAGGTCTGTGAGAGTGAGGGATCATTTTCCAGGATAGGTTGTAGGTCGTGGATAATGCGCTGGAGAGGTTTTAGCTGGGGGCTGTATGTGATGGCCAGTGGTGTTCTGTTATTGTCCTTGTTGGGCCTGTCCTGTAGTAGGTGATTTCTGGATACCCGTCTTGCTCTGTCAATCTGTTTCCTCACTTCCCCAGGTGGGTATTGTAGTTTTACGAATGCTTGATAAAGATCTTGTAGGTGTTTGTCTCTGTCTGAGGGGTTGGAGCAAATTCGGTTGTATCTTAGGGCTTGGCTGTAGACAATGGATCGTATGATGTGTCTTGGATGGAAGCTGGAGGCATGTAGGTACGTATAGCGGTCAGTAGGTTTCCGGTATAGGGTGGTGTTTATGTGACCATCACTTATTTGTACTGTGGTGTCCAGGAAGTGGATCTCTTGTGTGGACTGGTCCAGGCTGAGGTTGATGGTGGGGTGGAAATTGTTGAAGTCCAGGTGGAATTCTTCAAGGGCCTCCTTTCCGTGGGTCCATATGATGAAGATGTCATCAATGTAGCGCAAGTAGAGGAGGGGCACTAGGGGACGAGAGCTGAGGAAGCGTTGTTCTAAGTCAGCCATAAAAATGTTGGCATACTGTGGGGCCATGCGGGTACCCATAGCAGTGCCACTGACTTGAAGGTATAAGTTGTCCCCAAATCTGAAGTGGTTGTGGGTGAGGACAAAGTCACAAAGCTCAGCCACCAGGCTTGCTGTGGCCTCATCAGGGATACCGTTCCTGACAGCTTGTAGTCCATCCTCATGTGGAATATTGGTATAAAGTGCTTCTACATCCATGGTGGCCAGGATGGTGTTTTCAGGAAGAACGTCAATGCACTGTAGTTTCCTCAGGAAGTCGGTGGTGTCTCGAAGATAGCTGGGAGTGTTGGTAGCATAGGGTCTGAGGAGAGTGTCCAAATAGCCAGATAATCCTGCTGTCAGAGTACCAATGCCTGAGATGATGGGGCGTCCAGGGTTTCCGGGTTTATGGATCTTGGGTAGCAGATAGAATACCCCTGGTCGGGGTTCTGGGGGTGTGTCCATGTAGATTTGTTCCCGTACTGTAGCTGGGAGTTTCTTGAGCAGATGGTGTAGTTTCTTTTGGTATTCCTCAGTAGGATCAGAGGATAGTGGCCTGTAGAATGTGGTCTTGGAGAGTTGCCTGGCAGCCTCCTGTTCATAATCTGACCTGTTCATTATGACTACAGCACCTCCTTTGTCAGCCCCTTTGATGATAATGTCAGAGTTGTTTCTGAGGCTGTGGATGGCATTGCGTTCTGTACGGCTGAGGTTATGGGACAAGTGATGTTGTTTGTCCACAATTTCAGCCTGTGCACGTCTGCGGAAACACTCTATGTAGAGGTCCAGTCTGTCATTTCGACCATCAGGAGGAGTCCACGCAGAGTTCCTCTTCTTGTAGTGTTGGTAGGAAGGTTCCTGTGGGTCAGTGCACTGTTCAGTGGTGCGTTGAAAATATTCCTTGAGTCGGAGACGACGAAAGTAGGCTTCCAAATCACCGCAGAACTGTATCATGTTCGTGGGGATGGTGGGACAGAAAGAGAGTTTTTGTTGTTTTTGTAGATACAGACTAACACGGCTACCCCCTGATACTTGACAACATGCAAGGTATTTACACAGACACTTAACTCCTAGCCTCATTTATTGATAAAAATATTATTGGGAAAATGAAATTAAGGTTAAAAAACCCCCAGTAAAGCAGCTTTGTTCAAACCTTCAGTTTTCTTCTTACTCACTGGTCAATAATATCAGGGTGAAATGTATGTAGCAACATTATATGTAAAGTTATGCTACCATCATACAGGGGGAATTCATATCTTCAAACCCATATAGCCCCAATTAGGCAGGAGTGGTTAAGCAGGTCTATCTTAATCACAGGAATGTGCGGTTAGCACAAATTTACATATAAGTAGTAAACAAGATCCTTGAGACAGCAAGAGGGAGCCAAGGCAAATCTGCATTTCACTATACACAGGAGATAAGAAAGAATACGGGGGCACCTTCACCCCCAGACTCCACATTGCCACCCTTACTGTTTGAATAAACTTTGCTGTGAGGGGCAATCCTCAGAAGAATTCACTTCAAATGAGGACTGGACTATAAAGGTGAGGAGCAAAAAGACCCCAGGTATTCTCCGTATCACTACAGCTCACTTTCCTGGGTGCAATCCAGACTAATGAGGGTGCAATCCACTCCTGGGTGCAATCCAGGCTAATGTGTCATTACTTGCCCTGCAACCTTGAGTGCCTCACAATGCTTTGCTGCTGTAGCCTCCACCAGGGCCTCTCACAAACAGCCTTCCAATATGCAAGTAACACCCTGAGCATCCGTGTATAGCTGCAGCCTGCTAGCCATACTCCAGTTACACTCTGGATTCAACCAGCCATGGTTACTACTTGCAGGGTGACCCCAACACACGCCCACTCTCAAATTTCCCAAAAACATGTGCTCTGCACTGTCCAGCCCTCTCCTGGACAGTTCAGATACACTGCCTTATAAGGGGTCAATGTACAACAGCTTGCTACTTGAATTGAAGTTACCAAACAATTCAGTTTAAACACAACACTGGATTAATTTTGATTAAAGAATACAAGAAGTTTATTTAACTACAAAGAGGTAGAGTTTAAGTGAATACAAGTATTAGGCATAAAAGTCAGAAATGGTTAACAGAGAAATAAAGAGAAAATAATTCCTGGTACTAAAAAAATTAAACTAGACTTGGTTCAAGGTAAAATCCTTACCCCCACCCCCATTACCAGCAATATTGTTGACAAAATTTTAGGTCAGCATCTCTCTCCAAAGTCAAATGGCTGGTTCCTTTGTCGTCTTCTTTTTCTTCTTCTTCTTCAGAGAGAGACACCGACCCACCCACAGATATATGAATGAATGACCTGGGGTGTTTTGCCTCTGACTTTTACAGTCCAGTCACCCTTTGAAGTGGGTTCTTCTGAGGATTACCCATCAAAGCAAAGTTTATTCAAACAGTAAAGAAGGTGATGTGGAGTCTGGGGGTGAAGGTGGCACCATGCTTCGCCTTCTCCCATGTGTGCTGAAATGCAAATTTAGCTTGTCTCCCTCTTGCTGTCTTATGGACCCTGTTTACTACTTATGTAAATTGAGGTAAACACACACTTCCTTGTTTAACTACTCCAGCCTAGACAGGGCTGCGTGGGTTTGAACATGAGCCACCAACATCATACAGGGGGGAATTCATAACTTTACATATAGTGTTGCTACATACATTTTACCAGATGTATTATTAGTGGTTAGTTTTCAAATGATACTTCAAAAGGCATGTTTTGTACAAAGATTACTACAATAACATAAAGGTGTGGTGCAGTCGATCAGGGAAATGTTGGTGTTTACATAGACATTTAATTCGTAGTCTAGTTGATCGATAAAAATATTGTTGGCAACAGGAAATTAAGGCTCAACCCCCCAATAAAACAGCTTTGTTCAAATCTTCATCCTGCTTGTCATGTAGAGGTCTTGTCTATATTAAAAAATAGACCCTGATGTCAGCAATTGATGGGCAGGAACTGGTTAGCTGCACCAAAGCAAATTCCTAGGGCAGACAAGGAAAATTGTAGTTTGTACTAGCTGAGCATCCCCCCTTTGCATCAAACATTGCAAATTGTGTCTTTCCTTGTCTACACTGGGAATTTGTGCCAGAACAGCTATACTGGTTGTTGACATTGGGGCTAATCCCCAGGGCCGGTGCAACCACTAGGCGAACTAGGTGGCCGCCTAGGGCGCCAAGTGGTTGAGGTACCAAAAAGCACGCTCAGGGGAGGCGGTGGAGTGGAGGTGAGCTGGGGCAGGGGAGCTCGGGGAGGGCTGCTCGCAGCAAGTAACGGGGGGCGGGGGGGGCGTGCAGGGGAACTGCTCCCCGCCCCTGCTCACCTCCACTCCACCTTCTCGCCTGAGCACGGCGCCCCTGTTCTAATTCTCCTCCCCTCCCAGGCTTGCCACACCAAACAGCTGATTGGTGCCGCAAGCCTGGGAGGCGGGAGAAGTGGAGCGGTGCCGGCGTGCTCAGGGGACAAGGCGGAGCGGAGGTGAGGTGGGGCGGGGAGCTGCCGCAGGGGGGGTTGCCCGGAGAGGGGCGGGGAGCTGCCATGGGAGGGGACACCGCAGGCAGGGCCGGTGCAAACAGTAGGTGAACTAGGTGGCCACCTAGGGCGCCAAGTGGTTGGGGTGCCAAAAAGCGTGCTCAGGGGAGGCAGTGGAGTGGAGGTGAGCTAGGGCAAGGCAAGGTAGGGAGGGCTGCCCGCAGCAAGTAATGGTGGGGGGCATGTAGCCTGCTCCACTCCCCTGGCTCCCAGGCTTCCGGGGAGGGGGAACCCCCCCCCCCCTGCACTCACCGGCGGCGTGGCTGGGAGTCAGGGGAGCGGAGCAGGCTGGGCCTGGTCACTGCACTTCCTGCAGGAAGTGGCCAGCGCCCCTCCCCCACGGAGGCCTGGGAACAACCCCCGCTCCCGTGGAGGCCTGGGGCAGGGCCCCACACAGACCCCTGCATAGGGCACCAAAATAGCTAGGGCGGCCCTGGCTCCCTGGGCCGGAGGGGGGGCGCAAGGTGGAAGTCAGCCTCTCAAGGAAGAAAGAAAAAGGAAAGACAGGGTAGTAGGTGCTGGAGAAGTAGCCAGGGGTGGGGCTGAGTGTAGTGCAAAAGAAGGAAATGGGGAGGATGAGGAAGCAATCATGGATGGGTAATGGATTTCCGTATTGTATGTTTTTCTTATAAATATCTCCCTTTCCCATTTACATTTCTGGAGGATTTTTTAAAAAATAGTGATAGACCTTTGAGGGGACATTCCTCCCTCCCTCTATCCCCAGGCCTTACCTGTTTGTTTTTCACTAGTTGACAGCACACACACTCTTTGCATAAGCTATGTTTACGTAGCACTTTTTAAATTGAGTGTAAATTTACATTTTCAATAGCAGGATTTCAAAGCACTTTATAAGAAAGAACCAAACTTCACCACACTCCTGTGGGTAGGTGTTACAGTCCTTATTTTACAGATGAGTAAACTGAGGCATACAGGGATTACATTATTTTCCCAAGGTCACACAGCAAATCAGTGGCAAGGCTGGGAATATGACTTTGAGGTATGTCTACACTGCAAAAACAAACAAACAAACAAAAAAACACCGCACAGTAGCGAGTCTCAGGCCCTGGGTCAACTGACTTGAGCTCATGCTACAGAGCTAAAAAATAGTGTAGATGTTTCAGGCTCGAGCTGTGGCTCCGAGATCTGGCGAGGGAAATTGTACTGCCTGCAGCGACCTGCTTCCTTTGTAATGATGTCTCCCTCTCACTCACTGGTTCTCGCTGGCAGTGTTGCATTAAAATCTTCTGACTTTCTAAAGGCATTGCATCAGGAGGTCTGTTTTAGCTGAACTCTTTTAAAAAGATCAGTATCATGTATATGACAGGGAGCTGAAATGTAGAAGATAGAATCCAATTGGTGTCTGTCTCTACAGAACATTTTCATTGCTATCAACTTTAGAACAACTAAACTGATTATGAGCTTTCGGACTGGATCAGGAGCCCATCTCTCCACCCCATTTACTGACAGCATTTAATAAAACAATTTTACATTCAGTGACACACACTTCTAAATGAATTAGGTTGAATGTGTTTAAATAAGCCACTTTCAAATGTGCCTCCTGCTATGAGAGAGTGTTTTTTGGTTTGTTTTTTACTTAGAATTTGCCAATGAGCTTCAGCAAAGTCTTG
This sequence comes from Trachemys scripta elegans, assembly GCF_013100865.1. Classification (NCBI taxonomy): domain Eukaryota; kingdom Metazoa; phylum Chordata; order Testudines; family Emydidae; genus Trachemys; species Trachemys scripta. The sequence goes on from NC_048302.1 coordinate 50,989,521, forward strand.
GGGTCAGCACCCCTTGTTACACGTTGATAAAAATCAGGGCCCATATTTCCTATTCACTATTATGTATCACCATAATTACTTTTAATTATTGTTTATACAGAGCCATAGCTGTGCATAGCACTTTGCAGGTGCACTGACAGGTTTTTGCCCTAGGAAATTTACAACCTAAAGGCCAGATTGTGGCTTGTCTTGCATGCTGGCACAAAGGAGCAGAGGGAGGTAAGGTGCCCCTTACTCACTTGCACCAGTGTGTTGTACCACCATGTCCTGCAAAAGGGGGAGGAGCAGGCTCTGCCGTGCTGCAATGTCGTCGTCCCCCCGTCCCCTTGCGCAGATGGGATAGAAGAATGGATGGAGCCTTGACTCTGCCCCTCAGTTGCACCCAAAAGCAAAGCTCCACACATATTTAGGCCTGTATGCTGTGACAAGTATAGATTCAGTACAGTTCACTCCCTCCTCAGAGCAGTGGGGAAACTGAAAGGACACTGGCGTCTCCCCGAGTCACAATTCCCCTTTTGGGCAGCTCCAGAGGCAGAGCAGCAATACGCTGCCCTTTGCTACAGGCTGGATTTCAAACTAACTGTCTAGCCCTGAATTAGATTAACACAGTGATAGAAGACAATAATCAAATGGAGGGGTAACAGAAGACGGGTTACAACAGTGAAAGATCATAACATTTTAATCTTCTGTATGAATCTTCTTAACCTTAGTTGGGATGTTCTTTTCAATTTTAATACATTAAGGCAAAATAGCTTAAAGGATTCAAATGTCCACTTCTCATGGAAATTGGGCAACCAGTGTCCTTAGGTAGCTTTGAAAATCTCAGCTTAAGTGACTATACTATGCTTTGAGGATGGTGCCAAAAAAAGTGAGGTCTGAGGTAGAGGGCAAGGGAAGGTGGGTGGGTGTGTTCAGTGATGGAAGACTGACCAAAAGGAGTAAGCATTAAGGAGAGCATGGTTGTTCTGTGTTCAGGGTCAAGCAGAATATTCCAGGCATAGGAGCAGCATCGGAGAAGGCATGAACATAAGAACGGCCATCCTGGGTCAGACCAAAGGTCCATCTAGCCCAGTATCCTGTCTTCTAACAGTGGCCAATGCCAGGTGCTCCAGAGGGAATGAACAGAAGAGGTAATCATCAAGTGATCCATTCCTTGTCGCCCATTCCCAGCTTCTGGCAAACAGAGGCTAGGGACACCATCTCTGCCCATCTTGGCTAACCAATCCTCCATGATTTATCTAGTTCTTTTTTGAACCCTGTTACAGTCTTGGCCTTCACAACATCTTCTGGCAAGGAGTTTCACAGGTTGACTGTGTGTTGTGTGAAAAAAATACTTCCTTTTATTTGTTTTAAACCTGCTGCCTATTAATTTAATTTGGTGACCCCCTAGTTCTTGTGTTATGAGAAGGAATAAATAACACTTCCTTATTTACTTTCTCCACACCAGTCATGATTTTATAGACTTATAGCATATTCCCCCTTAGGTGTCTCTTTTGCAAGCTGAAAAGTCCCAGTCTTATTAATCTCTCCTCATATGGCAGCCATTCCACAACCCTAATCATTTTTGTTGCCCTTTTCTGAACCCTTTCCAATTCCAGTATATCTTTTTTGAGATGGGGCAACCACATCTGCACGCAGTATCCAAGATGTGAGCGTACCATGGATTTATATAGAGGCGATATGATATTTTCTGTCTTATTATCTATCCCTTTTTAAATGATGCCCAACATTCTGTTTGCTTTTTTGACTGCCGCTGCACATTGAGTGGATGTTTTCAGAGAACTATCCACAATGACTCCATGATCTCTTTCTTGAGCGGTAACAGCTAATTAAGACCCCATCATTTTGTATGTATAGCTGGATTATGTTTTCCAATGTGCATTACTTTGCATTTATCAACACTGAATTTCATCTGCCATGAATTTCATGGAGCTACTGGTGGGATGAGGGAAAGAAGGGAGCATCAAATCATGCTCCATTGACAAAGCATAGTAAAGGGGTGTTACAGGACAAGAGATGAGATGACATCAGGGATAAAGTGGTGAAGGGCCTTTTGGGTGAGGATGAGTCTGAACAAGTTATAGAATGAAATCAGATGCCAATGGAAAGAAGGATGGTATAGACATGCCTCAAAAAGGGCAGCTACCTGGATACCCACGAAAGCTTATGTCCAAATAAATCTGTTAGTCTTTAATAACAGAGGGTCCTGTGGCACCTTTAAGACTAACAGAAGTATTGGGAGCATAAGCTTTCGTGGGTAAGAACCTCACTTCTTCAGATGCAAGTAATGGAAATCTCCAGAGGCAGGTATAAATCAGTATGGAGATAACGAGGTTAGTTCAATCAGGGAGGGTGAGGTGCTCTGCTAGCAGTTGAGGTGTGAACACCAAGGGAGGAGAAACTGCTTCTGTAGTTGGATAGCCATTCACAGTCTTTGTTTAATCCTGCTCTGATGGTGTCAAATTTGCAAATGAACTGGAGCTCAGCAGTTTCTCTTTGGAGTCTGGTCCTGAAGTTTTTTTTTTTGTATTGATGACATCTTCATCATCTGGACCCATGGGAAGGAGACCCTGGAAGAATTCCACCATGATTTCAACAGCTTCCACCCCACCATCAACCTCAGCCTGGACCAATCTACATGGGAGGTCCACTTCCTAGACACCACCGTACAAATAAGCAATGGCCACATTAACACCACCCTATACCGAAAACCCACCGACCGCTACGCCTACCTTCATGCCTCCAGCTTCCAACCCGGTCACACCACATGATCCATAATCTACAGCCAAGCATTGAGGTACAATCACATCTGCTCCAACCCCTCAGACAGAGACCAACACCTACAAGATCTTCACCAAGCATTCTCAAAACTACGATACCCACACAAGGAAATAAAGAAACAAATCAACAGAGCCAGACGTGTACCCAGAAGAGAAACCAACAGAACTCCACTGGCCATCACCTACAGTCCTCAGCTTAAACCTCTCCAACGCATCATCAGTGATCTACAACCCATCCTGGACAATGATCTCTCACTTTCACAGACCTTGGGAGGCAGGCCAGTCCTCGCCCACAGACAACCTGCCAACCTTAAGCATATCCTCACCAGCAACCACGCACCGCACCATAACAACTCTAACTCAGGAACCAACCCATGCAACAAACCTTGATGCCAACTCTGCCCACATATCTACACCAGCAACACCATCACAGGACCTAACCAGATCAGCTACAACATCACCGGCTCATTCACCTGCACGTCTACCAATGTTATATATGCCAGCAATGCCCCTCTGCTATGTACATTGACCAAACTGGACAGTCACTACGCAAGAGGATAAATGGACACAAGTCAGATATCAGGAATGGCAATATACAAAAACCTGTAGGAGAACACTTCAACCTCCCTGGCCACACAATAGCAGATGTAAAGGTAGCCATCTTACAGCAAAAAAACTTCAGGACCAGACTCCAAAGAGAAACTGCTGAGCTCCAGTTCATTTGCAAATTTGACACCATCAGATCAGGATTAAACAAAGACTGTGAATGGCTAGCCAACTACAGAAGCAGTTTCTCCTCCCTTGGTGTTCACACCTCAACTGCTAGCAGAGTACCTCACCCTCCCTGATTGAACTAACCTCGTTATCTCCATACTGATTTATACCTGCCTCTGGAGATTTCCATTACTTGCATCTGAAGAAGTGAGGTTCTTACCCACAAAAGCTTATGCTCCCAATACTTCTGTTAGTCTTAAAGGTGCCACAGGACCCTCTGTTATTAAAGACTAACAGATTTATTTGGGCATAAGCTTTCGTGGGTAAAAAACCTCACTTCTTCAGATGCACTTCTTCATAACAGTGACTATCTTCAATTTTTGTGTTTTATGCAGTGTCAAGCACACAGCCAGCATTTAAATAATAGTTATGGGCCATATTGTTCTATCAGTTTCAGGCAAAACTCCTCAGTGATTTCAATGGGAACTTAGTGTTTGTATGACTCTGATATGGTCCAATAATTTTAACCCTAAATTTCTCACAAATTATCTTGTGGTGCATTTCATTTTGCCTATTGTCTCTCTGTAAGTGCCTTTTAGATATCTCAGCTTGTTTGCACAAGGCAGATATAGGCCATGGACGCTAAACATAGCCCTCCTGTAACTCTGTCGAATTCAGTGGAATAACATCACGGATGAACATTAATTATTCATCATGCAGCAGCTGACCTCTGAAGTGGAATTAAAAGGGACTTCCTATGTGGAGTCAATAGCCTGAAGGAAACAGTTGATTATACCTTGTAATGCTGATAAAATTTATTTAATCTGAGCTCCTGAATTAGGAACAACAAACTATTAACAATTTATCTGGCTGGTTATTGCAAGAACACAGACAACACCAAGATGAACTGAGATAGAGCAATTTTAGGAGACAGTTTTCTTTTAAACATTTAGCAATTCCATCCAAATTCCTTGTAAGATACTCTATAAGATGTTATAATTTTCAAAATAATCCATGTGGGCAGGTTTTAATAGTAGTAGTTGATTCCTGTAGCCTTATGAATAGGGTCCTACCAAATTAACAGTCAATTTTGGTCAATTTAATGGTCATAGGATTTTAAAAATAATTAATTTCATGATTTCAGATATTTAAATCTGAAATTTCACACTGTTGTAACTGTAGGGGTCCTGACCCAAAAGGAGCTAATGGCGGGGGGGTGGGTTGTTTGCAAGGTTATTGTAGGGGTCGTGGGCAGCTGAAGAACGGCAGCTGCTAGCTAGGAGTCCAGCTCTGAAGTCAGCGCCACCACCAGCAGCAGTGCAGAACTAAGGATGGCACAATATGGTATTGCTACCCTTACTTCTGCGCTGCTGCTTGCAGAGCTGGGCCCTTGGTCAGCAGCTGCCATTTTCCAGACACCCAGTTCTGAAGGCAACATAGAAGTAAGGGTGGCAATACCGTGTCCCCCCTACAATAACCTTGCAACCCCCCTGACTCTCCCTTTTGGGTTGGGAGCCCCAGTTTGAGAAACACTTGTCTCTCCCATGAAATTTGTATAGTATAGGGTAAAAGCACACAAGACCAGATTTCATGTGGGAGAGCAGATTTCACAGTCCGTGATGCATTTTTCACAGTCATGAATTTGCTAGGGGCCTAATTATGAATCATTGGAACTATTTAGCAAGGGTCATGGTGGATTCACCATCACTGGCAATTTTTAAATCAAGACTGGATGTTTTACAATATATTCCAGTTCAAAAGGAATTATTTTGGGAAAGTTTTATAGCCTCTGATATATAGGAGATCAGATGTGATGATCACAGTGGTCCTTTCTAGCCTTGGAATCTATGAAACCAGAGAAATTAATTGGCTTATACTCATTTCCAAATGAACCCTGTAAATAAATTATCAATGTTTGACTGAAGAATGTTGTGATATCATCTATGAACATGCACCACGCTGACTAAAAAGGAAGAATGAGCTCGTGTTTCTGATTTCTTCCCCTTCCAGACATGACCATCATCCTCACCCTGAGCCTCCTAGTAGTTGGACACTTGGTTTCCCCTTCCATGTGATTCTCAGCTGTCTCCAAGCTACCAGGAAGAGTGTTTGATATTGATATTCGCTTAATTCAGTAACTAAACGAATTAAACAAAACTGATATCAGCCACTCTTAAACCAACATAAGAGCGCCCACATAAGGGGGTTGTGCCGATGTAACTAAATAGTGTGGAACCCAATTTAATTAAATCGTGGCAATTTCTGGGTGTAGATCAAGCTTGAGAGTGACTGAGGGAGCACATTACAAGCATCCCAGTTTACATTGTGATAGATGTAGCTTTGCAACAGATACATATAGAAATTCCAATGTTGTAAATGAAAGGTTGAAATTGGCAGAATAGTCCAGAATGCACCAAAAATATCATAATGGAATTTGTGACTAATATTTTTGTGCCCATAATTTTCTCTTGCTCTCACTGTTGATATAGAATTCTATTGCTCTGGGTAGTTCAGAGGGACACCTGACGATCTGCCCCACGTAAATTATCTCAGCAACAACCTGACAGTCCCAGCTCCTTCCTTAGTGAGACCTACAACTTCTGTACTTGGGGGGCTGTGCAGGGAGAAGGTGGTGCAATGATGTCACAGGGAACTCCGCTTTATTATGCTCTGGTAAAAATCTTAGAAAGCCCCCCAGAAGGCTTCAGAGTGATTTTTCAGTTCATTATAACCATCTTCCCCCTCGCTCCCTCAACCTAGCTACACCCCTGCTCTACACATTACGGACTATTTACTGTGTATAAAAAGTTTCAGATTGATTGGCAGTTTTTTCCTCTAGCTTTCACTAGAGAAGTATAATTACAATTTTTTTCCCCAAATGAGAGAAGTGTTTGATTTTCCCATCCCCACTGACCTCAAAATTAGGTAAGTGGAATTTCTTCAAATTTCCTTCCACCTGAAAAAAGGCTGCTGTGAGTTGAGACCACTTATAAGTTTCAGCTCAGAAGGAAATGTTTTTGGAACATTATAAACATCTGAAAACATGTAGTTACCATGCCAACTAGTTTGCAACCTGATCTATACTGCAGTTTTCACTATCACTATAATTATACTATGAAACATAGCTGATTTACTTGGAAACTCAGGCTGGACTCGACAATAACATTTCTAGAATTTGTTGAGTTACTAAAAATAATTATCCCAGCTAGATGCTTCTCTCCATTCACTGATCCTGGTACAGCAGAACAAACATAGGTGGCAATTGTGGAAGGGGAACAGTAAAGCTGTGCAGCAACCAGAATTCTCTCTCTGTGAAAAATTTTAAGATTTCATAATTTGTTTTTGTTCCTAATCAGGATTAAAACCGTTTTTAAAAAACTTTTTTCCACTAACTGGAATTTTTTTTAAATCAAATCAGCATGTTTTGTTTTGATTTTGACTTTTTAAAATAAATACAATTTAAAAAAAAATTCAAAGTGAAGACATTTCAAGACAAAAAATTGGAACATTCCCTTCTAAAAATGTTGAAACAGAACAACATCAAAACATCATTAAAAGGATTTGTTGCATTTCTGAAACAAAATTGTATCAAAAATTCAACATGTTCCCACAGAAGTTCTGCTGGAAAATTTTTCCATCCGCTCTAGGGAGCAGGATTTCTTGGACATTTGCCTCAAAGCCCTTCTACAGACAGACATCTCTTTTTATCATCACAATCCAGGAGAGAGTATAGTAAGGGCAGAATCAGTGAGGAACTAGTCTGAGTGGAGTGCTTGCCTCCTAATTCAGTGGATTTTGAACAGGAAATCTGTGTTGGAGTTGATCCTTCTGGGAAAGTCCTGTGGGATTTAATAGGGATCAGTAGGGTTTATGTTTTACAGAGACAACAGGCCCTTCTTGCACAATGTTAATGTAAGAGTATTCTTTACTGTTATCATGCTAGGAATTATGGCCAACCTTTGCTAACTTGAGGACCTAAAGTGAAATACCTAAATTTATATGTAAGGCCCCAAAGAGACTGATTTTCAGAGATGCTGAGCACCCACAGCTGCTATTGTCTTCAACTGGAGCCATGTGTCCTCAGAACCTCTGGAAATCAAGACATTTATGTTGAGCCCTACATATGGGTTTAGATGCTTAATTTTAGGCACCCAAATTTGGAATTTTGTGAACACTTGTTTGAAGAATTATGGACCAAATCCTCAGCTGGTGTAAGTCTGTGTAGGTCCAAGGGGGGGGGGGGGGGGGGAAGGGTCAGAGGAGAGAGAAACACATTTAACAAATAGCATAAGCATTAATTAAAAAGAAATGTAGCATTTGTTTGTAAAGAATAAACTGAACAGCAGTCAGTACAAAAAGAGGAACAATTCACAGTTTAGATTTTAAGGGAAGTTGGCAAAAAATGTACTGCACATACTTTCACATGAAAGAAATGCTGCACAATACTAAGTTGTGACACAGTTTAGGGAAATTCATGTCTTGCCGTTTTATTTATTTAAAAAATAATCACGTATCTTTACGTTCCTAGGAACAAAGCATTTTGCAACCAGAAAGGTCAAAGGTCAGAGCTAAGCAGTAAAGAGATTTGAGAATCTGAGTCATTGTCATCCTTGATGTAAATCCATTGAAGCCAAGAGAGTTACAACCGGGGTACATTTAACCCTATGATTTTAAAGAAAGTCCGGTTTGAAAGGCTAAGAATAAATTATTTGCACAATGTTCAAGTTGCTATGGAGTCTTGTCCCCGAGTAGGGGGCAGTTCAGAGCTGCAGTCCCAGCAGCGTAATTCCTCCTTGTATCCTTTACAGTAAGGCACTAGGAGGGAGCAGCTCCCATACTCGTATACAAACTGTGATTGTCACTGGCCCTTGTGCAGGGATGTGTATTTGCATGAACAAAATTGCACCAATGCAAGCCACAATCTAGTCCATACAATGTAGTCCAACTAACACCACTGAATAGAAGTGGATTTACCTTTATATGAAAATATGGTAAGAAATTGGGGGCAAAGAACTGACAGAATGATGAATTTGTAATTAGAAAGCAGAGTCTACTCAATTTGATTTGGGATGAACAAAACCACTTTGAAATACAAGATATCTATTTGAAAGAGCTCGCAGAGCCTGCACTAGTAGTGGGAGAACCTCATTGACTGCTGAAATCACTAAGAGCTAGGTTAAGTGGTGGGACCTCAAGATGTGGCATCGCTGAGGTTGCAGTAGAAAGGCAGGTAGAGCAGCAGAGTGAACAAAGGGAAAGGGAGTCTTTTCATTGTCCTTTCGCCCTTTGATGATTAATTTTTAAGCCATTCCCTGGTGTCTGGCATCTCCCCATTTTCAGCCATGCTGAATGCAGAAGCTGGGAGAAGCACGATGGCTGAAGGATCCACTCTGGTAGTTGCCCAAGTACAATGCCGTGTCCCCTTGCAATGGAGAGGCAAGTAGCTTGTGGTATTGATTGGAAAGTTCACGGAACAAAATAAAGTTGCCATCTCTCTTTCTTTCCTTTTCACCACTGTTTGCTGGACACAGGGGCCGGATTTTCTGGAGATGCAAGGGGAGGGGTTGGGTAGGAGTGGGATTATTAGTGGTTCACTTCACCCCTTCCATGTAAACTCCATTTGCTAGAGTAGAATATTGTCAGCTTCCTGTGAAATCGCCTCCCAGTTCTGTAAGCATATTTCAGCAAATTTCAGGTGCTGCAGAAATTCTAGCTAGTTCTTGAGGTTCAATGGTGGTGAACCTTCATAGCTGGTCCACCTTTATAACTGACTAAACCCCTCCATTCAGTGATATGGAGAAGAGTGACCATTAGCAGAAACATCTCTTTGGCACAGATTGCTGGTTTGCCTCCAGAGGACTGGAGAGACGCCTCTCTTTTCCATTCTGGTAAGTTGAAAACCTGTGTGTTCTCCATATAGACAGCTTTTAAAGAAGAAATTGATAACTGGCAACATAACCCCTGGAAGGAACTGAGCCCCTCCCCCCAAGACACTGTAAACATTATATATTAAAAAAAAAAAAAAAACCCTACAGGTGTCTTACTATTATTAGCCTCTGGTCCTTCCTCAAGGGCTGCAAAAGTTGTCTGAGAACTAGGGATAGTGTAGTAGTCACAGTCCTAAATGCTAAAAAGTATCACTATTGTGGCCCTCTGCATCACAGTGATGTTATGTAGGGGGATTTCTTAGCTTCTTTGAAAGGAAAAAAAATACAACTCCCCTTGTCTTTGAATTGGTAGGACCGTTGGCTGCCAAGAGGGAAATGATTCCAACGGGAAGGCAGGAGCAGCACCACAGCAGAGGAGGACAACTCTGGAGGTCCTGCCCATTGTTATGGGCCGAAGGAACCAGGAGCAGTTTGAATCCCTCAGGGCTCAGGAGGATTGGGCTCCCCAGCAGATGAACTAGCACCACACCCTTTTCCTGCTCCTCCTCCTCCAGCTGCTGCCCTGGGTGCTGCGGAGGCAGATGATCTAACCCCCAAGTGACTGGGAAGAACCTGCAGGATTCCTGGGACAACACCCTCTGCCGGGACTCAAAACCCCTTCAACGGGAACCCGCTGAGCATACAAGCAGGGGATGATGAGCCCCCAGACAGTTCCTGAAGCCCAGCCTGTGTTTGGCCCCCAAATGCCTCACCAGAGATGTCCTCGGTTGTCCCGTTGGGCAGTTCCCCCTGTCAGGGTGAGTGGGAAAGGGAGGGCAAGAAGATGGGCTCAGAGACATTGTTTACACATTGCTCAGGGAGTCAGATCCACTGTGTTTTCATTTGCAGTTCCTTTAAAAAAAAAAAACCACAACCCTTCACTTTCAGTTACATGTATCATTTTTAATAAATATTACTTTTCCTTGACTTGTGTGTGGACCCTCCTTCCTGACTTCCAGGACATTTTCATCAGGTGGAGCATAAGGCCCTATGATTCGGAGCACATGACTTTGATTTGTGTAACTCTCTGGTGCTGTAAGACTGCAAAGAATTTTCTGTCCCATCCCATGCCCATTTAACCCCGTCCTCCCAGGTTCATAAATATCCGGTTCTAAAGCATACACCCAAGGGATGGGGAAATGAAATGTCTGCGGAATGCACTGGTAGTTTTAACAGCCACAGAAGTCGCAGCACAGAAAAAGGAACTTTTTGGCTTGGTTCATGTACAGAACAAGGAAGCACAATTAAAGTAACCGTAAAGACATTAGACACTGAAAAGTGACTGAGGCCATGTCTACACTCAGACCTTACAGCAGCACAGCTGTACTGCTGCAGCTGCACTGATGTAAGGTCTCCCATGTAGCCACTCTATGCTGACAGATGAGAGCTCCCCCCATCGGCATAATTAAACCACCCCCAACAAGCAGCGGTAGCTATGTTGGCAGGAGACGCTCTCCCACTGACATAGTGCTGTCCTCACCAGTGCTTCCGACAATGAAACTTATGTCGGTCAGAGGTGTGGTTTTTTCCACGCCCCGACCAATACAAGTTTTAACCAACCAAAAGTGCTAGTGTTGACATAGCTTTAATGGCCCCCCATTCCCTACCCCCACCAAACTTTGGCCCTGGATGTAGTCACATACAATAGCTGATAAGTGCTGTTATCACCACTATCAGTGAACGGTGAAAAGAAATAATTTCTGAAGCCCCTCCTAAGCCTTTAAAGAGCTGTTTTGAAGGTCATTTAAAACAGAGTGCTCCCTCCAATGTAGTCTTGAAAACAGGTGTTAACACAAAAGCAGTACACAATGATGGCAACAGAACGAGGTTGACAACCTTTGTAGCACAAATGCAAACCCTAAGGTGGTGGTGCCCTGTCACAATTGTCAGTAGTTACATAAACAAATGGCTTATTATAGTTACCGAAACATCAGCTACAGAAAAGTATGGTTACGCATAAGTATGTGCCAATGTTCTCTCTTGTGCTTTTCCAGCAGCTGCATAGGATGTGATGGTAACCCTTGAAACAGGCAGAAATCACCTTTTGTTTCCCCACTGTTGCAGGATGTCCCAAAATAACTGTTGGCACAAACACACCAGAGAACCATGTAGCATCTGTGGAATGGAATAAAGTCCCTTCTTCCCCCTAAAATACAATCCTGATCTCATCAGCACCCTGGTATTATGAACCTTTCATATGTTTCCAATGTATGTGATCATGAACCTGCCTCTGTGGCCCACCAAGCCTTGCAGAATGACTGAATAGTAACCTTTTCGGTTCACATACTCACTTGCCCCTTTTAGTGGCCAAAATATTGGAATGCAGGTGCCATCTCTCGTCCCTGCTTAGTTCAGAAACCTCATCCTTTAAAATCCAGCTACAATTTCTGGTACTCAGGTTATGGCAATTACCCTTGGGTAGATGACAGTATTGATTGCCTCACCAATCTGTACAACCACAACAGTGGGCTTCCCAACCCTGAACTGGTTTGCAGCTGACTGGTAGCTGTCAGGTGTTACTAAATTCCACATGGCAATAGCCACTTGCTTCTACACCAGTATGGCTTTCTGAAATCCAGTGCTCTGACACAGGAAGGTTGGGGCAAACTCTTCACAGAGCTCTGTGAAGAGTCTCTTTTCTCATTTGGAAGTTCTGAAGCCACTGCTCATCATCCCAGGTTTTCAAAACAATGTGATCTCACCACACCATGCTGGTTCTCCTGGACCAGAAGCAGTGGTCTACCAAGGGGCATACTGTGGCAATACCAGCAGTCACCATATCCATTCCATGGAACTGGAGTAGTTTGTCAGCAGGGCCGGCTCCAGGGTTTTTTGCCACCCCAAGCGGTGTGAAAAAAAAAAGCTGCAATCGCTGTCGGCGGCAGGTCCACCGTGTCACTTTCTTCTTCGAATTGCCCACGAAGAGCCCCGATGTGCCGCCCCTTCCACTTGGCCGCCCCAAGCACCTGCTTGCTCAGCTGGTGCCTGGAGCCGGCCCTGTTTGTCAGACAGCTTCTAGGTCACCAGTCTTCGGCATGTCCAAAAGTTCTGGCCCAATTCTGTCCTGTATCTCAAAGATCGAATACTGCATTGCAAGAAATGGTTATCATGCAAGAAGGAACAGGAGCAGTACCACATCATCGTTCGCTTGCTCATTGTCTTCCACCCAGTATGAAAGGAGGGAAGAGATGATCAGGAACTGTTGTCAAATGTGTGAAGGTAGCGGAGAGTACCAACACACAGCAAGGGGGTTCCTAAATTGTCTCCTGTGACACACAGAACCCTGGGATACTGCCCCTGAAATGATAGTGGTAATGTTGTATACCAAAAAGAGGTAGTGTGGATGCGGGTATACATATGTACACAGCAAATACTTGTGTCTAGTGCAGCATATGTGGACACTTGGAATGGGTATGGGGAAGATGCGTGAACACGTACATGATCAATTACCTGAGTATGCTTGCTAGTGTAGAAGTAGGGTAAGTGAACCGCTCATCATTGCCTCCTGACATCAGAGCACAGATCAGAGCTTTGTCTTTGACCCATCACAGTAGTCTCCCTTCAGGGGCTGGATCAGCCATGGCCTTTAGAATAGAGGGAGGCACTATCCTTCTTTCAGCCAGGGTTCATGAGGGTAGAAATTAAAGAGAAGGAATGGGAAGGACGGGAGAAGGGGGAAGAGAGGAATAGAAGAGGGAGAAGAATGTGTGTGTGTGTGTGGGGGGGGGGCTAGGAATAAAGGGAAAAGTGGGGAAGCTGAGAGAAAAAGTGATGAGGGAGAAACAGAGAAAGAGGATAGAACTTAATGGCAGTGTGTGTGGGGGAGAGGAAATGACAAATGGAAAGAAAAATGAAAACAAAAATGGACCAAAAGAGAGAAGCAGCAAGACAATACATCCAGCAAATTTAAGGTTGGTCAAATCTTCTATCCATACTAGTGTCTGTATCATGGGGGGATTGACATGAATTTTGCATCAGTTTGTAAAAACAAAACAAAGCATGCAAAGCAGTTTCCGCCCTCGCACTCTAGGCACAATGCCAGTGCTGCTATCAAGCTTGTGTATATCTTCTCTTTGCAGTGCTCACTTTCTGTCTGCTCATAGCCACAAGCCACTCTCTCTCCTACCACTTCCTCCAAGGAACCGTCTTTTTCTAGGGTGGTTTTATTCTGGTTTAGGCTTTCAGCAAGTGCATGGCAAGCTAGTACGCTATAGATTCACACCTCGGCTTGCCATGCACTAACTCACTATGTAGACAAGCCCTCAGTTGCAGGACTCCTTCCTGTTACTTCCAGCAGTTGCTATACTGGACAACTGCTGTAAGAACCTATTACTGTGGCCAACTAGTGCTACTGCTTCTCCACTCTCTATCTATTATTGTATGTATGGGTGTGTGGGTGCATGAGCGTGAACGTATCTGGGAAGGTATGTGGGTGCGTGTGCGAGAAAGAGACAGACAAGGCATGGAAACTCTAATGAATTCATTTGTTTTTCTATTTTTAATACTATGTGCATCACTTGTCTCTGGGCACATGTATAAATGTAAACAATATGAAGTTAGTATATCAAATGACAACTGAAAATTAGATTTCCCTCATAAGAGATAGAAGTACAACTATATCCATCTCAAGCAAAAGCCTGAATAAGCAGGTGGTTTTTCACCAACCCTGGAAGGTTAGCAACTCCGAGACAATGATCTTCCAGTAAGAACACCCACCTCCAATCCCTAGACATGTACATCTGGACTGTTAGTGAAAGCACATCAGAGGGGCTCATGTACACAGAGCAAAGATAACTAGGACTCAAACCATTTAGGGCTTTACAAATTAATAAACAGCTTGAATAAATTTGTAAACATGTATCTTCATTAAAAAAGAATTGAGTTTGAAAGTGAATCATCAGAATCTAGTAACACCCCAAAAATCAGAATGTCGGATATGAACAATTAAAGGATCCAGCCAGATCCCCACTGCCGTAGAATCCTTCATCTCTCACTCTAACCCCACCCCAACATACACTGCCAGCCTGCCTTAGCTCTGCCTCCTAATACAGCTGGAAAAAGGTCAAAACAACAACATTTAGATGATAAAATCCTGTTTCCAATTCAAGGGATCCTCCAATAATTTCATGCCCTCTTTCCCCTGATTCCATCCCATGTCCCCTTTCTATCATTCTCTCTGCTCCTGGAGTCACTTTCATCTGCTTATTTTTAGTGACCTGAAAAAAGTGTTCAGCAAGATTAGTTCATTTTGGCAGGAAGTTAGTGGTGGTGATGGGAGCAGTGCAGTGACTATAAAAAAACCTGAGCTTTTGATGGGGGCAGGGCTAGCTTTAACCTTATCTAAAGAGCATCATATTTTATATTTTGATGAAGGAAAGATAAATTAAGGAAGGTCTGTGTAAATTATTCATAGGTTCTGATTAACCACAATCTTCAATTCACTCAAGCAAAATTTGTGAACCCTGTTGACAGTGGTGAAAGTCTTCCAGTGGAGGTGAGAGACAGGCAGTAAAAATAAGGCCCCAGTCCTGCAATGAGCTCAGGGCAGGTGGAGCTTAAGGGCCTACACAGAGCTGACTGCATGATCAGGGCCTATGTTTTCTATTTTCTTTTGTGCACCTGGTTCTGAACTGCACCTGCAGGGTGGTGAGTATCTTGGACTCCCATTGACTTAAGATCAATGGGAGTTCAGGGCTCTCAGCATCTCACAGGTTTGGGCATCAGACAGACAAATAGCATATAGATTTTAGTGTGATATTAATTCAGCAGCAATATATCTGGTATCTGCACAAAACAGACTACATTATGTTAAAAACTTTGGTGCCAACTAAAAAAAGTGCATGGTTATTTTAGCATAAGAAGGAGTATTCTAAGATTTCCCCCATGGAAATGTTTGAGGGTATGTCTACATTGCAGTTAAAGACCCATAGCAGGGCTGGGTCAGCTGGCTCATGCTTGTGGGGCTCAGGCTGAGGACCTACAAAAATGCAGTGTAGACATTTGGGCTCAGGCTGGAGCCCGGGCTCTGCAACTCTGTGAGGGAGGAGGATCTCAGAACTGTGGCTCCAGCTTGAGCCCAAACTGTCTACACTGCTATTTTTAGCCCTGCAGTCTGAGCACTGTGAGCCCGAAAGAGCTGACCCGGGGCAACAGGGTTTTCATCTCAGTGTAGACATACCCTGAGAGTCACAAACTATAGTTCTATACCAAACTTTCATATATTGGTAATAGCATATCAACAGGGAGTTGGGACAATGCAGAGATGAGTGCTCATTAACAGGGAAAATGGAAATTCATCACATAAAACCCACAGATGACGAGATAGTTCTTTTTAGGATTTGTTGTTGTGTAAGCTAAGAAAATCCATTTTAAAAAAACCTCTGTGTGTGTGTGTATGTGTGTGTGAGTGAGTGAGTGAAACACTCCTCTGGATTTTCCCTGGGACTTTTTGAACAGCATGTGAACATGAGTAGATGCAGTCAGAAAAGTGACTCTACAAGCAGTATCATTGCCTTCCATATTATTCACTGCCGGTGACCTTTCTGTCTTATCTGTTTAAGTTACAAGTCAAAAGATGACTTTTTGAGCTGCTGGCTCTACAAACTAAGCCTGGGATTTGAAAATTATGTCACGTTCTTTTCTGACTATTACATCACCACCAGTGCAAGCCAAACTTAGCTGACAAGGCACAAGAAGAATCAAGCACAGCCACCCATATGCTGGCTTTGTAGTGCTAATAGCACATGGGCCCCTTCATACTACAATTGACTTTTTATAACACTCATCTAGTTACAGCAGACATGGTCAACCATGTGTCAATTGACTTTGTGAGTGCACACCTAGCAAACTTCCAGTAGATCTTAACTTGTAGCTGGGCAGTTAACTGCACTTCTGCAACCTAATGCAAACAAAGCTGTGTACCAAGCAGGGAGCACTGGGATCCCGTCATCAAAGTAGGCTGTTTATCAGCTGTGCTCCTCACCGCCCTCAAATCCTGAAGGGACAGCTCCTCTCTGCTTAGTGTAAACAAAGGCCCTACCTCAGTCTTAAGGGTAGGTGAACTAGCCCTGAGGAGCAGACAGGCTATGTCTGCACAGCAGCTGGAAGCCAGCCTCCCAGCCTGGGTAGACAGACTCATGCTAATGAGGCTTCAGCTAGTGCACTAAAAATAGCAGTGTGGACATGGCAGCTTGGGCTCTAAAGCCCACCTGGCCCCCTTGGCTTGAGAGTCCAAGCTACAGTGGCCATGCTGCTATTTTTAATATGGCAGCTCAAGCCCCACTAGCACAAGCATGTCTACCTGGATTGGGAGGCTCATTCCCAGCTGCAGTGTAGACATGCCCTGGGTGGCCAGCCCCAGCTCCTCTTCTGTATTTGGCTTTGGGGTTGGGGGTAGGGAAAAAATGGCCTTATCTAAGGCAAAATTAACTTTACTCCTCAAGAGAAGGTTCTTTCCACAAGTCAAAATTGGCCTCTCTCCTCTTGGAAGCACAAAAAGGTCCTGTCCCTAACCCTCCCCCACCCCCACATTTTCTGTGGGACTGTCCACCTCCATCCCCTGAAGGTGAAAGAAGAGACATGAGATTGAAGGAGAGGGGAAAAACAACTGCCACCCCGCTTTGACTTGGGGGGGATGTAAATCCTGGGGTCCCATCTTTTAGTTAAGATGGGGGAGGGAAAACGGAGAAGACCCACTTCTGAATGGGAGAATGAAAGTGTGGCAGTGTGTTTAAGCACAGCAGACTGTGGTGATTGTGTGTGTAATTATGGCAGAGTGAGCAGAAGAGGCATCAGGAGTACAGAGGACTAAGTGAATGAGAGTGGAAGGGTAGGTCGGGGTAGAGTTTAAAACTGTGAAGTAGAAAGAACAGAACACAGTTGGGGAAGGAATGAGAGAGAGAAAAGAAAAGATTAATAGCACAGAGGAAGATGGTGTTGAAAGGAAAGAACTCAAAACATGGAAAATTGGGTTAAAGGTGAAGAAAAGAAGGGAACAACAATTACAGGTACAGAAAAGTACAGTGAAGGAAAATCATCACACAAGACAGAGAAAAAGGTCAACTAAGGCATAGTAGAAGGAAAGTGGGATGGAGGAGGGAAAAGAAAATACAAGGGTGGTAGAAAATGTTCTTTTTTTAAAATTAAGTTATAGAATGTGCCAAGGCCTAAGATTCTGGTAGTGAATGAAACACATTTAACTTTAAGAGACTCACAGTAAGTAAAATGGTTTTGTCAGAGCCAATAAATATGTCAATGTGCAGACCAGAGATTTGCCCCTAAAAGACAAGTTCTTCTTATTCTCTACCACCTTGCCATGTAAATACAAGGGAAGGGGCACGTACTCCTTCACAATAATCTACCACAGATGAAGTACTTTTGTAATAGAATTATATGCCATATATAAACACAGCAGGGACTGTACTTCTGTTTGTTCTGTATTCATTAGAGTGAGTGGTTAAACTTGTTTATAAAAGTATAGCATGTTTTTAGAAAAATTAGATACATAAAACCCATCTATTGTTATTTGTTATATGCAGAGTCCCAAAAGTGTGCAAACATAAAAAGAAAGCCCCTATTCCAAAGAATTAATAATTTAACTCAGATAGAGCAGCTACGATACCAGTTTAGATGCAAGATACTGAAATTCTCTTCCACCAGGAGTTTAGATCCTATCTGCCTTGTGGATTTTTCCCACTTCTGTAATAATTTAATAACAAATCTGACTGCATGTGGTTTGTGGTCACAGTTATAATTCTGGTTGTCCTCCTAATGCCAACACTTCCCCACTGATGGACCATATTGTTTTATTAGATGTTACTAGACCTCATGTACTGGTCATTTAAATGACCCTGCAGAGAGACAGTTTAATTTGTTCTCTTGGCATAAGTGGTCATTCTTTTACAACATAGAGAGAGGTAGGTATTTAAAACTAGGTTTTGCAGAAATGCTTAGCTAGTGGGAGTGCCCCTTTGAAATCTAAGCTTCAGGGATACTTTGTGCTATCAGGGAACAAGCCCTCCCCACACTTTCTAATGTGCTGGCTGCACCATTCTTGTGCTAGTGTGAAGGGTCAGACAGCACCACAAAGAAGAAGCAGGGACTGTAATTGTGATCCCACCACCTTCCTGCATGGAAGATTAAACAGCTTGCTGGCTCCCCCTGCTTTTTGCACACCAATGCAAGGGCCAGTCACAATCTGGCCTTCGAGAATGACATTCTGGCATTTGTGCCTTTCAGTATTAGGAATTGACAAGGCTGGTGAACACCTGTTCTTTTGAAGCCATGCTGAACTGTGCTGTATGCCCAGATACTCTGGTGTTGGATACCAAACCATACAAAGTGCCTGTAATAAAATCCTAAGCGTGGTTAACACATTATCACAACATTCAACTTTGCAGGAAGGGCTGTAGCTTGTCAGGCTGCCAAATGGTTTTAACAGAGTTTTTCCTGAGGTGTAGGTGGGACTGCTTGATTATGCGTGTGTAACCAGCTCAGCCTGTCCTTCTTCCACCCAGGTCTCTGTGTGGTTTCTGAGCATAAGTGAAACCTCTGTTCAAGACTTTATACCATACATACACAGTGAATGTCTCAGAATTCAGCAGCTTACAGTTAATTACAAACCAGTGAGAACACTGACAGTGTAAAATAGTAAATTATGGTTGAAAATAATTATAAACTACTGTTAAAATATTTTACTTTATTTTTTTGGATGCACAAATTACTTTCACATAAAGTTCAAACAAACTGGGTCACAGCACACATCCTGTATTCAGTGTAGGAGAGATGCCTACACAAATCAAAAGAGAAAAGAAGAGAAATCCACTTGTGCATAGAACTATAAAGAGACTATTTTTTAGCAGACTACGTTATCCATTCAGTTATACTGTTAGCAGAGCACTGCACTAACTAGCATGTCATCTCTTGCAGGTAAGAAAGAGTGCTTTTTTTGGATAGCTCAAGCAGCAGCAGTACAATAATGATCACCAAGAGCCTCCTAGTGGAGGGAGGACAGAAAAACTGGCAGCCCACTCCAGCAATGCTTGAGTACTGCTAAAAGTAAGTATTGGCTCAGTTGTGAGTCGGTGCCAGGCTTCATGATAACCCCTCTTGAGCACTTAAAAGTGAATTTGAAGGGCTTCTGTCGGCACTAGCATATGTAGGTCAACAAATTGAGAGAGAGAGAGAGAGAGAGGAAAAAACAGGGAATTGGCAATGCAAAATAATTTCCAATAGTCCTGGCTTCTTACAAAGAACACAACTCATTCCTTGCTCCCTGTATTGTGCCCACCCTCCCCCCAGTTTTGCTTATATCCTATATCTTAGAGAGTTTAGGCCAATTGACAATGCTAAATCAGACGGCCCTGCCTTCTGAAATCCACTGTGTCCCCCAGGAAATAAAACAAAGGGCCGTTTTAGGGCGGCTTGGCCTGGGAGGGAACATAATTGCCCAGCTCAGTGTAAACATGCTTTAGCTCCATTCCTGCAGGCTGACCAAACCAGGCTTGGACTGAGTTAGGCAACATATAGCTGTTATGTATGAGTTTAAAGGCAGATTAGGGAACTCAGTTTCTAGGCCTTTGTGGGCTGGGGCCAAGATGCTGAATTGCCAGAGCTCCCAAAGCTCTCTTTTCTTATTCCCTATTGGGGTGTTTCTTAGGGAGAGAGAACCTAATGTATAGAACAGTTTTGACTGGCTGCCACCCTGAGCACTCTCTGGAGGGAGCCCGAAGTTCTTTTTCTTTAGCCAGTGTGGTCCTGTTCTGCAAGGTGTTGAGGGCACAAGCAGCTTGCAGGATCTGCCATCACTCATATTTTTATTTAAAAACCCTAGAATGGTGGGAAGGTAAACTGAAAGCTTTGCCTCCTCACCAGCTGCACCAGCCACATTCCCTGATCTGAGTGTCACTGCTACCTAAAATGGGCTTCTGTGTATGGATATTTTGGGAAAACAGATGGCAGAGAAATCAGATTTTTCTCTAGGCCTGTGCAGTTTTCTGTGCATGTGTCCTCTACTCACTTGAATGATTACAAAACCCCAAAAGTCAGATTCTTGCCCCTGCTGCATACCCTTTGCACTTCACTGGAGGCATAAAAGGGATGGGATCCATCCCTATCTCCCCTTGCATCCGAAGAAGTGAGGTTTTTACTCACGAAAGCTTATGCCCAAATAAATCTGTTAGTCTTTAAGGTGCCACCAGACTCTTTGTTGTTTTTGTAGATACAGACTAACACGGCTACCCCCTGATACTTGATAGCATGGAGAGTATACTTAGAAAGTTTGCAGATAGACAATACCAAACTGGGAGGGGTTGGAAGTGCTTTGGGATGGGATTAGAATTCAAAATGATCTTGACACGCTGGAGAAATGGTCTGAAATAAATAGGATGAAATTAAATAAGGACACATGCAAAGTACTCCACTTAGGAAGGAACCAGGGCCAGCTCCAGGCACCAGCCCAGCAAGCAGGTGCTTGGGGCGGCCAAAGGGAAGGGGCGGCACGTCGGGCTCTTCAGCGGCGGCGGGTCCCTCAGTCCCTCTAGGAAGGAAGGACCTGCTGCCGAATTGCTGCCGAAGAAGAAAGTGGCGTGGTGGAGCTGCCGCCGATAGCGGCTTATTTTTTCCCACTTGGGGCAGCAAAAACCCTGGAGCTAGCCCTGGAAGGAACAATCAATTGCACACATACAAAAATGGAAATGACTGAAGTACTGCAGAAAAGAATCTGGGGGTTATAGTGGATCAGAAACTAAACGAGAGTCAACAATGTAATATTGTTGCCAACAAACATGCAACCATCATTCTACGATGAGGTGTCCACCCCACACAAATAGACAGGGCCAGTTAACCCTGTGACACTCTGAACCTGGAGGAGAGTACGGGCTGATAAGCTCTAACTGCCGATGCAGGTCAGCTGGGCAGGGTAATAGCATGCAAGAAATCACTCTCCTTTCTGGATAGGGATGAGGAGGAAGAGGAGGAGGAGTCCAGGGGGGTGAGGGGGAATAAATCCTGGGATCCTGCCTGGGAATACACATTCTGGCAAGAACCTGACAGAGGGTTAAGTAGCCACAGGGAACAGATGAGGTTCCAGTGGTAACCCAGGAGCAAGTCAAAAGACAGAGAAAGGAAGGAAAGAGCCCAAGGAAACAGCAGTAGGGTCTGGGATTGCTTAGGCCAAGGGTACTAGTCATAGGGTCCCTGGACTAGAGCCTGGAGTAGTGAATGGGCCCAGGTTCCCCTATCAGCCACTGGGGAAATAGTAAAGTCTGGACTGTGGATTGGAAGACTGCCCGAGATGGTTCATCTAGTGGGACTCTGATATCCTGGAAGGGGGAAAACAGTGATTTGGTAGGAAGGCCAAGCCACAAAGAGGGAGCATGGTGAATTATGGGGAGAATGACAGAGTGACTTTTGGCAGGGAGCCCCATACAGGAAGAATGCTGCTACACTATGCCATGCTCTCATGGTCAGTGAAACCCCTGTTACAGATGTATTAGCAGGAGTGTTGTGAGCAAAACAAGAATTCTTCCACTTTACTCAGGACTGATAACTGGAGAACTGTGTTCAGTTCTGGGCACCGCACTTTGGGAAAGCTCTTGACAAATTGGAGAAAGTCCAGAGGAGAGCAATAAAAGTATTAAAAGTCTAGAAATCATAACCCAGGAGGAAAGTATGAAAAAAATGGATGTGTTTAATTTGGAAAAGAGAAGACTGAGGAGGGACATAAGTCTTCAAGTACGTAAAATGTTGTTGTAAAGAGGAGGATGAAAAATTGTTCTCCTTATCCACTCAGGACAGGACAAGTAGTAATGGATTTAAATGGCAGCAAGGGGGATTTAGGTTAGACATTAGTGGAAAACTTTACCTGTCAGGGTAGTTAAGCACTGGAACAAGTCACCTTAGGAGGTTGTGGAATCTGTCACTGGATGCTTTTAAGAACAGGTTAGACAAACACCTCTCAGTACTTAATCCTGCTTCAGGTCACTGGATGACCTGTTGACGTCCCTTCCACCCCTACATGTCTATGATTGGATCTTGGAACAAAGAATTAGAAATTACCTGATCCCCCTACCTGCAACTCGGTGCTGGGCTGAACAGAGCTCTATTGCAGGAGCAAATCTGAGTAGATTGTGTAGATCCATTAAAAAAAATAAAAATATGTATTTCATACCATAATTAAGCATTGCACATCTTTTAGTTCACATGGAACAGTTTAGGCTTCTTATGAGGACTTCAAACAAAGCACAAAACAAAACAAAACACACACACACACAAAAAACCCAACTAACCAACCAAACAAAAAAAATCAGAATTCCCCAACTGAGCCCCTCACATTTGCATGCCCAAAAATCACACCCCCAAGTTTTGGGGAAATCACATTTTCACGCTCAAACTCAGATTTGCATACAGACTGGCAGTTTGTGTGCAAAAAAGTGAGACTTTTGTGGGCATAACAATATTTTAATCCCAAAGAGTGGATCATACAGTTTGGACTCCTATGTAGAGGCCACTTTGAAAAACAAATCTCACTAAAGAAGAACTTTTAGTACAGCCTAAAATGTTCATTGAAATGGGTAGATTAAAAAAATAAATCAGACCAATGTATGTGTTTCAAGGACTAAAACAGAAATCACTGTTTAAAATGCAAGAATGGGGATGCAACCATTACTCTGCACTCTCCTTATGACTTCATTGTTCATTTTGTCTTTGAGATCCAGGCCTTGTTACCGGATTCCACTCGTGGCTCTGAGGAAATGAAATTCTTCTTGAGACAAGAGAGGAGGTTGAACTGCAGTCTGTTGGATTTTGTTCAGACATTTTTACTTCCATTAAAAGAATGAATGTGGGGTGGGTGGAGAAATGAGGGAGAAACCCTGGACAACGAGGCAAATAGCTGTACAAAAATAAAAGGACAACAATTTTGAGTAACTGAAGATCCCCCTGCTGCCCATTCAAAGTACTGCCCATTCAAAATTGAAATAGCTAAAATAAAGATGTTGATGCATTTATAATTTGTTTACATAATAGTCACTGTAAACAAAATAAACCTGTTTTCTGAAAACATGCTAATCCTTGAAAACAGTAATCAAATTTTGATTACATCAGAGAAATACAGAAGAGAGCACTACCCATGCTGGCTCGTTATGATTATAAAAGTCTATCCATCTGGTTATAAAAAAACAAAAACAAAAAAACCCCCAACCATACAGTTTTCCTTCTGACTATTCCAATTAGAGGCAGTTTACAAAAAATACCTGTTATCTGCTTCATCAGCTGGACGTTGAGGGTGTCACAAATAGAGCTGGGCAAATTTTTTGGTACAAATGGCTTAGTCACCGAAAAAAAAGCAGGTTCAGTCAGCCTGAAACTATTTTAGTTCGACACAAATTTGCCAAATAGTTATTAGATTGCTGAGAGGAACAGGCCTCTCCTGGCATACATATGCACTTTTAGTTATCTGATATGCCTTTGTTGCCCTCCATGAGAAATGTATGAGGGGTAGCCGTGTTAGTCTGAATCTGTAAAAAGCAACAGAGGGTCTTGTGGCACCTTTAAGACTAACAGAAGTATTGGGAGCATAAGCTTTCGTGGGTAAGAACCTCACTTCTTCAGATGCTTGCCTTGTCTGGCAGCCATTCATTATTATTTGTATTAGATCCATTTTATAAATGGAATAACCATGACCCTAAGACCACTGAAGAATAATTACTTTTCTACTCTCTGGCCAGACATATTTTACTTCTCACATCATATATAAATGGTAGGCATTGGAAAAAATACAACTACGTGATTCTTCACAATGCTTTAAAGTTTAAACCTTGTAACAATGCAGGCCAGGCACCAATATACTGGTGTGCTCCTACACACTCTGGTGCAATATAGGCTCCCTAATCCTACTCTTTCCACAACAAGAGGGCTTTCCCCCATATACACTTTATGCATGTAGCTGGTTGTATCTCCTTGTCTTAACACTGTTAGGGCCTAACAGAAACTCAAACATCGCTATAAAACAGAAAAAGTCATTTCAGTTATCTGAAGAACCTATTGCATTGCAATGTAACTTTGAGACTTGTATAGTTGAGTCAACAGAATGCGCATCACTGAATTCTGGCATGAGACCTTATAATGTTTTGTTTAAATAAAAGTACCTTTTAAATTAAGAAAAGCTTATCTCTTTGTTCCATTACCATCAATGCCTATTTAGTTTAATGACTCCAAGTAGGACACACAGCAGTGATAGCCACTTATAACATACAGGACTCAAACTGGACTGGTGCATGGTGGCAGGGCATACTGGCATCTCTCCTAAGCAGCGTTCCAGAATCTCAGCTTCCATTAAACAAAGAAATCCCTAGCTCACAGTTGCAAAGAAAAGCTTTGAAATGTAAGCTGAAGCCTTGTTTATATAGTGGGGTAATGCACTCTACCATGGTATCTGAAACAGTACCATGTTACAGGGCACTATGGAACCTTCAGTGCACATTAACGGGGTCTACACAGACCAATTAATATGCAACATACTAGTGTGCTTTATAAGTCACACCTCTATAGAGCACATTACCTTACTGTGTAGACAAGCAGAATATGTCTGAAACTGCAGAAAGCCTATAACAGTACCTCAGAGGGGTAAGCAGCCCATTCATCTCAATGGGGTGCTAACTCAGATGCCAATAATATTTAAATGTCAAAATAGTTAAGTATTTCACTATTTATCAAAGTTTAGAAGAAAGACGAAAAAGAGCTTCACAATCTGCTCTCATTTTTGTGCCATGAGTGGATGGACTTGGGCTTAGCTCCCACTGGATTGAGGGAATCTCCCAAGGAACCCTGCAAGGCATTTAAGTCATATTGAGGGGAAGCTGAGGCCAGCAGAGTCAATGGGTGTATTCACATCTCATTGAGGGTATGTCTACTCTGCACAGTCGATGTAGGCTCATCTCTGGATTTTAGCTCAATCCCACTTTACCTTCCACACAGAAAAACCTGTGACCTGGGTCTTGAGGTGCTTTAAACCAGGGCTAGCTTAAGGTTAGAATCCAGGTTCTGTTTTAATGTGGGACTGGAGCCCACCCACTTTGCATTGAGGTCACTAGGCAAAAATATCACTTAGATGCTGATTGTTCTCTAATACTCTTCCCACAATTCCCACCCCCTACACACAGAAAGGGCAGACAAGTTCATCTATAATTGCCTAGAACATCTCAGACAAAGAGCCATGGGATATGTGCTGTCTGCTCCCCTCCCTCCGCTCCCCCAAACACACAGGAGAGTGCAGAAACAGTGAGGACTCAGTAATAAGGGTATGGGTTTGCAGTGTTGATGTTCACACCCACGATAAATCACTTGGGCTAACAGTGCAGTGCAAACAGCCTGGGAGTGCACTAACTCAAGATGCCTGGCAGAGCACAAGTGATCATATTTTGAACAGCTACATCATCTACTCATTTTGATGACTCAAGTGCATGCATGGATCTTGGAGAAATACCATAAAATTTCCTCTGCCTCCTCTCCCCCCAATTCAAACTCTGGTAACACCACTCTTATTTTAGCTTTACATTTAAAGCAACAAACACATTCAAACTGCAATGAGGTCTATTTACATAGCAGCATGACATAAGTGCTAAAATGTGAAAAGGAACGACAGGGGCATGGTTTAAACTAAATAGTTCTGAGCAACGTAGCTGGGTTGCTCAGGAGTATAGAAAAATCCACATCCCTGAGCAACATAGACAAGCCAACCAAACCCCAGCTGTAGACCGCACTAGGTCGATAGAAGAATTCTTCCGTTGATCTAGCTACCACCTACATCGACAGGAGAGCCCCCTGTCAGCATGGGTAGTGACTGCACTGAAGCATTGCTGCAGCTGTGCCACAGCAGCATTTCAAGCGTAGACAAGCCCAGAAAACAGTTTCTTAGCAGTGAAGATCTTTTTTAGGACAAATGTACATAACAGGAAGATTAGTAACCAGGTCACTGAACATTTTATTATTTGTCAGATAGGCTGCAATCGTGTTCTGTATGCACAATCTGTGTCTATTGATTAATGGTCTCGTCTTATCCAGATTGGATCTCTCAATCTCTTGCTCCCTGGAGCCTCAGTCAGTATCATATTTAGGTGTCAAGTCATTCTGAATGCAGCAGCACATATTCTAGAGAAATGAAGGTCACAACATACTACACCAATTTTTCAAACCTTTCACTAGCTCTACATTAGCTTTTGTATTGATTTAAATTTTTGTAAAACCATGAAGGCCCTTAAAAGAGCAGCTCCCATATACTTTACCAGTGCTGTAGCCCTTCCCTGCATTGCCCATCAACTTGGAATTTAGTTTCATCCTCCTCTAGATCTTTAGTTTGTCCCTCCAGTTATTGTCTGGGATGTCCAGTAAATTTCACATTTCAAAGTAGAAAGGGGATATACATTCACTCTGTGCGTAATTTCTGATGTTATATATTGTAATACACAGATTTGTTTGTGAGGGGTGCCAAGTTCAATATCATCATAGTTTTCAAACAGTTGTTTGACAGACTCACCTCTCTACCCAGGGCTTCTTTGGCTGAGCCATATACGGTTGCAAGTTGGCTGAAGCCCGTTTCAGCTCCAGCCTCCCTGTTCCAAATCTAGACGCTAGCCTTCATGAATTGAAGGCCACCTCCAGCCCATCCTCTCAGAGATGCTTGCACTTCTGCCCACTCCCAGACACAACATTCTAGAGCCAGCCCTCAAATTCAAACTTCCTACTGAGTATTTCCTGGGGTTTCCCTAGTTATATTTCATGTCCTCTTTGGGATGTTAAATTTCCTAGGAGCACTCTACTGTGAGATTATCACAGAGAAATCTCTCTTATATCCATCTTTTGGAGTGTTTCTAATCTGTGTCTAGTTTTCAATCCATCCTCACAAACTAATCTCTCCTCTTCTAAAAGTGAAGTTGTCATACTCATTGCTTGAGAGTTCCTTTCACAGTTTTCCACCTAGCTGTTGACTTAATGGTGCATTTTTGGGCTGGGAACAAGAAATCTGTATGGCACAAAATTAACTAAGGCCTGGTCTACACTGTGCGTGTGTGTGGGGAAATTGATCTAAGTTACTCAACTTCAGCTACATGAATACATAACTGAAGTCGACATACTTGGATCAACTTACCGTGGTGAGTCGACTGCTGCTGCTGCCCCGTTGACTCTGCCCACGCCTCTTGCTGAGCTGGAGTACAGGAGAGCACTCGGGGGTCGATTTATCGCATCTAGTCTAGATGCGATAAATCGATCCCCCCAGTCGATCGCTGCCTACCGGTCCAGCCGGTAGTAAAAACATACCCTGAGAAGTCATAGTTATATTCCTGAACTGCACAATAGTGCACAATTTTACATGCCAAGTCAGCTGTTGCAGGATAACCACTCTGAAAGCATTAATTCCAGTGGCAATGGAGGGATGCAACTATATATTGCTAGCATAGCTTACCATTTAGATCATGGCACTAGGAGTCAGCAAAGCAGCTGTGACAGATTTGGCAGTTTCCTGCAATATCCTGGACAAACCTTATCAAATTAAGGGGACATATTTTAGGAGTTCATGGTATTAAAAATGAAAAGTGTGTGTTATTGTGGGATTGTATGTAACCTCTGCAGGGGCAAGAGGTGGCCAATGTAAACATAGGGAAGTGTCATGAGCTATTTTAAACAATGTGCTAGACAAAATTAAGAAGGGTTGCTAGGAAATATCTGTGGGGAAGTGAATGAAAGTTACCACCTTTCCTTGTGCAGAGACACAAACTTTTGAGGCATCAGTCTGAAGAGTGGATCATTTTCTGGCTGATTACCTATTCATGGTCTCTGCAGATCAACAACCAAAACTGTCTGAAGGAATGACTCACAGCTTCATAGACGTGCTTGTTCTGAGCCAACAGCTGCTATAGACTTGTGACTACAGAAAAACCCCGCGGCGGAGTTTGAAGGACTGTTCACTGACCAGAGCCCTGGCTGGAGTTGGGGTGATCTCCAGTAAGCTTATTAGCATGCTTGTAAGTTTTTGGTGGTTTAGTATGTTTTCTCTGTAATGCTTTCACCTTAAGAATA
Source organism: Trachemys scripta elegans (assembly GCF_013100865.1). Taxonomy (NCBI): domain Eukaryota; kingdom Metazoa; phylum Chordata; order Testudines; family Emydidae; genus Trachemys; species Trachemys scripta. The sequence continues at coordinate 51,018,016 of NC_048302.1, forward strand.
AATGTGCCTGCTTCGAAAGAGCTGTGTGGTAACTTCTGCCTATTGGCAGTTACACTGTTTATAGACTCTGAGAAAAAAACAAAGCAGACCTGCTTAAGTAGTCTGATTTATGGGGGAACTTACTGTAGGCATGGAACTGCGCAGCCTGGAAAAACTCTGGTCAGGAGGGAGAGGGACTTGTGCCTCCACCCTAGAGAGGTGACCACTGGGGCACCAGAAGCCTGTGGTAGACTATAGAGCAGAAATACAGGTGCGGTTTAACTGAAGTCTCTGTCTCTGATGCACTCTGTGACTTGTGCATGTTACTTAGCCTCTCTGTGCCTCAGTTTCCCTATTTGTAACATGGAGATAATAATACCTGCCTCACAGAGGTGGTGTGAGGTTTCATTAATTTGTTCACAAAGTCCATGAACTCCAATGGAAGGCGTCAGAAGTGTTAGTGATGATTAGTATTACTTCATGATGGATAGGAAGCTATTGCAGTTAACATAACCGCTTTTAAAAATAGAGTTACTATTATCTATCATTCAAGGGTTTTTGGCAAATGAATTACCACAGTTAGTCATGTGTGTGTAGAGATGTTTAGAATCATGAAACTTCATTACTAATCAGCCGGTGACTTTAGCTAAGCTGACACTTCCCTTGCTATTTTTAGAGAATGACTCAGACACCGTGTTACAGTATCTGAGAAATCTCTGTAAGCTGATACCAAAGCCTTATGTAAAGCTGTACTAAAGCCCCACAGAAGCCTAGTGCAAGTAGGTAAAAGCTTATCAAGACAGTAAAAGAAAGATCAGAGACTTTATTTGTCTGCTTTCTATATTGTCTTTACAAAGAGATGTAAATGTGGGAAAGCTATTTTTGCCACATGACAGTACCAGTCATTGGGGGGGGGGGGGGAATTAGTTTCTGTGGAGCCTTTTCAGAATCAATTATTGAGCTGGCCAAAATTTAAAAAAAAAAAATTAAATTGAATTTTCCATAAAATGTGTCCCTTTTTAAATCAAAATTTAGATTAAAAAATAAAATAATAAAAAAAACCCTCTATAGCCCATTGAAAAACAAGATGTTTTATTGCTGTTAAACACCATCCCTTTTTTAGTCACAATCTAAAATTTCATTGAATAATTTCAAATAATTTATTGTTAATTTTTAATCCAGTTTAATCGGTTCATACTCCACACTCTTTTCTGCATTGCTCCTGCTGAGCACATCCCCAAAAGTTACTGCAGCACCTTGACTTGCATAGAACAAGAAGCCCACGTCATGCCTCTACATAGGTTACCTATGAAAAGTGAATCACTCTGCTGATGTACATTTGTCTCAAAGAAGAGCTGGTGTTGAGTTGAGGGAGTGGCAGGGGGAGGGGGGGGGAGTCAAATAGCATCATTTTATCTCCTTCCTCCCTGGCGTAGATTAGTTTGCTCTCGGGTGCCTCTGCTGCCATGCATTCCTATAGATGTTGATACCCATGTGGCCTGTAAGACAATCTAATCTTTGAACAACTGCCATAGAAGAACCCAGTCTTGTGAGATGTTAGGTTTCTCCTACAAGGTCTGAGTACCCAGAACTCCGATCAGCCACGAATAAGAGCTGAAGGTGCTCCAGGCCTTTCAAGAATCAGGTCCCAACTTCCTATGATTATTTAAAAACACACACACACAAAAACCCCCCCCCAAACAAATCACCCTATTTACTTGTTCTTTTAATAGTATGAAATGACAAGAATCTATCTGGTCCTTTGTGTGGTGGCAGGGGCATGCTGGTATCGAGGCAGAATCTTGTGTGGCAGAATTGGTATTTGCATTATTCTGCACTATGGGCTGCCCACCTAAACCCCTTATTGCCTGGCTCCCATACCCTAAGGCAAGTGTCTTACCAGCCTGTGAGTAGGCATCCTAGCAGATGGCCCTGAGTGTAGACATCCAAGATACTATGTATGTTCATCAAGAGTTATTTGTAAGGCCAGAACTCCCACCCTCCAGCCTCTGAAGAGCCAACTATAGTATATCTGAACAGCCAGTAGTTTTGGGTATGCACTAGCATGTGGTAGAGTGGGAGGCGCAGCAAACTTTTTGATCCCAGGGTCCATACCCAGATGTGAAATTGTATGGCGGGCCATGAATGCTCACAAAATTGGGGGGTTTGGTGCAGGAGGGCTCCAGCTGGGGGTGTGGGCTCTGGGGTGGGGCTGCAAGAGGGTGCTCCAGGCTGGGACTGAGGGGTTCGGAGGGCGGGAGGTGGATCAGGGCTGGGGCAGAGGGTTGGGGCATGGGAGGGAGTCAGGGGTGCAGGCTCTGTGCGGTGCTTACCTCAAGCAGCTCCCAGAAACAGCAGCATGTCCCCACTCTGGCCCCTATGCAAAGGCGCGGCCAGGCGGCTCCGCGCATTGTCCTTGGCTGTGGTTCCTGGCCATTGGGAGCTGCAGGGGCAGCGCTTGGGGTGGGGACAGCATGCGGAGCCCCCTGGCTGCCCCTACACATAGGAGCCGGAGAGGGGACGTGCTGCTGCTTCTGGGAGCTGTGCGGAGTGGGGCAAGACCCCAACCCCTGGCTGGAGCTCGAGGGCCAGATTAAAATATCTGGAGGGCCAGATGTGGCCCCCAGGCTGTAGTTTGCCCATCTCTGCACTAGCAGCAATCTGTCTGTGAGCCTGAAAAATAAAAGCTTTTATAATTGCAAAGGTAGTTTGGGGTCAGCATGAATCAGGGCATTACGTTTGGGATGATTGACCATATTAAAATTCAGACCACCCCACCCCCCTTTTTAGTTCTCTTTGGGAGGCCCCTGTGGAACTGTCCAAAAACAACCTTCCCAAAGGGGCTGTTTCTGATTTGAAATCATCATGCCCTAGAAGGCAGTTTACCAAATGTCTGGGCACATAAAGGGCTCTACTGAAGCCATTAGGCACATGAGCTACTAACATGACTGGAAAATGGGGTGATCACACAGCTGGATGCAAGTCTACAGTTCGAAATTTAGAGCAATTTAAGGATTATCTATACTTCCACCGACCAGTGATTTTCAAGAGAAATTAGAAGTAACTTTGAATCATTAAGGAGCTGCTTCTGTATGGTGCGGATTATCCTCTACTCCTTCAGAAGCCAATGGGATGTGAGGGTGTTCAGCACCTCCCAGGACTGAGGCCTGACTTTATACTTGGAGCACACGTGAGAGGAAAATTTTTCGCTATGAATTCTAATGATTGGGGAAAGGTAATTTTAAACTGAATTGCCGTTTCTGCTATTAAGGAATTGTTTAACATTTGAATTATTTTTGGTTGAATAATGTGTCACTCACAGTCCTGTAGCTTTTTAGTGATGCAAATATTGCTTGGCAAATCGTATTAAGAATCCGCAGTTCCACGTTGGTATCAAAAGCACTTCCCCCAGGACAGCATAGAACTAAGTACATTTATTGTGAGTTGATTTATTGCTTCTTGGTAAGTTTTAACATCATCTGTTAAATTCATTCAGATTTCCTATAGGTTGGCATGGCTATGTCAATCTATATATTCATAACAACTCTCAAGCCAGTACTGTAGTTAAGCAACTGAAATCCAGCACATTCAAGAGACGCAGGGTATGTGTGCGTTTTACTATAGCTACTCTAATATTCTCATGTCGCTGCCTCAGACTGTGTGGGTTCAACATGTGGGGAAGGAAGGTGTAGGGAGCCTCTTTTATGCCTGGCTCCCAAGTGGGAGAAGGCATAAAGGAAATCAGAGCTGAATTCAGTGCTGGGCAGGAGCCCTGGCTAACACATCTTGTGGCTCAAGGCATGTCCAGCCCTGCTCCCTCCTGTGCGTCTGTGGGCAAGCACTGGGTGTAGCACACACTGCGCTTGTTAGATCAGCAATAAGAGGTACTGTGGAGTGTGTTGCCCACCATACAGACAGAATTGCGCAGAGTGCTGCACAGGCACAAATGTTGAGGACATCTGCAGCTCTGCGCCAACCATAGTATTGCTCTGGCAACAAAGGCCAAAATGTAGCTCTCTGAGTGGGGTTTTTAATCCATGCTTTCAATGGTTATAATAGAGGAATTCAAGCTAGAAGGGTGATGTTGTAGTTTTAGGTACAGTATACTTGCCTCATCCCCAAAGGAATAGGTCCCACAGTCTGCATAATGTGAGAACTGGGTGTTCGTGCTGATGGTCCTGAATGCAAAGAAGAAAAAAGGTGGCAGTGACATATCCTAGTGACTCCACTTGCGAGGTGGCTGTGAAGATGAGGGGGAAGGGGGAACCCTAACTTTTTGCTGCTGAAGCACAACAGGGAATGGTCACTGGACTGAAAGAATCCAGCCAACTGTTCTAAGGCCTCTGAGGCACTGATTGGGGAAAAGAGGAGGTAGGGTGGACAGAGTCTGTCCATTAACATTAAAAGTGCAATTAGAGAAGTTTTGTGAAAGAGACACTTAAGCTCTATCAGCTGGGATATTTTTCTCCACAGCAGGAAGCAAGAGAAAAATACCAGCTTTAGTGCTAATATTCTAAACTTATTTTAAAAATTCACTTTAACATGTACAGGATTAGAAAAAGTTGAAAAGATAGCTTCAAAATAGTCTTCAGTGCCAACTGATTAATACAAAAACCATTCTATAGTTTATTTTTTCCATCTGCCTTAAATAGTCTGAAGAAAAATATTAATTCCTAGTATTTTTCATGTATGGATCTCAAAGCAGCTTTACAAAGGGGGATTAGCATAATCACTTCTGTTTATAGATTGAAGAACGGAAGTACAGGAATTATACCAGTACAAAGCCTGTGAATGGGAGGTCTGAATCAGGTCCACTGATTCTGGTCTACAAATATGAAAATCCCCTCCACTTCCTCCCCCCCCAGCAAAAAGCAAATGGAAAAAAAATAAAGAAAAGTTTTCTGCAATGAATCTGACTCTTTTGTTTTGGTTAATAACTAAAAAGTTAAATTGCCTGGTGCTTGAGCTAGAGAACAGCAAAACAGAGTGTTTTCTAATATCAAGGAAGAGTTGATTGTAGCTAGGAAAATGTCTGGCTTCACAATGAAAAGCCAAACAAAAGCAAATTGATGATGGCTGCCCTGATGTACAGATACAATTACATTTTTGTCCCACAGACTGTTTACACTTAATATGCCTTGTGTGTAGTCAGTCAGCAGACCCTGGAGCCACTGAAATGTATCTTTAAATTGCTCTGTTTTAACATCTGATATGTTTGGACAGTACAAGTCTGATGTACATTTACTCTCGTTAGTGGAGCGTAGCTCTAATAATTTAATGAAGCTGTGATATCATCTCCCTTCAAGATTAGCATCAATGCACAAGAGAAACTTGTTGGCTAGAAGGAGACTGCTTTGTTGTCTGGGAAGTCTACCTGCTAGCAGAACACAAATACCATAGTTAAGTAATAACTATGGCAATACACTAGGCAAATGATTTTTGGTCCCTGATCTCTGGAATGTCACTCTTCTGGTTCACATACCTTTAAGGGCTACCATCTCTTATGCAAGACAACATTATCTTGTATCTAAAATTATCATTCTGCACTTGCTCATACAAGCACTGTACCCAGGATTTTATAAGATCCATAGCACAATATTCCCACCTATCAGAGGGCAAAGGACCCAGGTGGTAGATATTAATCTATGTTTTCATTGGTCACAGTCTGAAGGCAGGTGGGGGAGACTGACATGAGAATAAACTTGTATGCCTCTCTCAAAACATGGGGATTTTCTGTGGGTAACTCCTGTTAATGCTAATAGGAATTACTCTTGCAAACCCTCTGCCCCACCCCTGCATTGGCAGCAAAATAAACCCTTTAGTCATAGTTCTCTCACTGCTGCAGACTGTGCAACAGTGGAACGTAGCACTTCAAAACAGACATACCAAATAGCGTGCATTAGGTGCACTGGAGGAACATTCGGTCATAACTCAGGTAGACTACTCAGCAATCAGATAATTAGCTCAGGGAAAACAGCATTTCACTTACCATTCCGTTCATTTGCCTTCCAAATATCCACAAATGCACGTGCTGGGCATTTATTTCATACCTAGCAAGGATATGGGAAAAATAGCTGTTGTGGGGTTGTGTTAAGTGTTGTCTCCTAAGCCAGCAGCACCCCTTCCATGGCAAGAGGGAAGAGAAAGCACTGCAGCATGAGGAGTGTGATGAGCAAGTTGAAGCAGTTTGTTGGTTAAAACTGTCAGATTACAAATGGCTCTAACTCCTGCCTGCATCCTTTCAGGAGCACTATTTCTGATTTCTTGTTTCTTTAACGTGCTGTGGAGTCCCCCTCCCAAACTTCTATATAAAGAAACTGTCACGTGTCAGTTCATGCAGGTGGATCACCAATGGCACATTGGGCGTTTCAGCAGCTGGTGCTATCTAGAACTTCACACAGCTTAACACAAATAGAAGAGCTGTTTCCTGGAACTAACAATAATGGTCCATGGCCTGGAAGGAGCCACTCTGAAAATCCACTCCAAAGTTCTGTGAAAATAAATTTTAAAAACAGAGAGAGCGCAAAGTGTGAATGTTACTAAGAGTATCTCACGTATACACAGCCCCTTTCATCCAGTGACCCCAAATGCTTTAGGAGTTTAACCCCCATATCCCAGCCACATTCTGCCTCTCCAGAGTACTTCCTGGGTCTATCAGATGTAATAATAATCTTTATAATTTCATGTCTTAAAAACTACTGGGTAGTATTGCTGTGGCTGTTAAGCAGCTGCCATATTTCACTGTAAAGATGATGTGATTCCTATGTTAAAGCTGTACTTCTCCATTTGCATGTTGCATCAGAGAGTCAGAACTTGGCTTGGATTCATCAAGAGAGCAATTAAGTATCTTGAACCTGAGTGAAGCAGGGTCTTTTTTCAAGTGAGCCTGGTATGATTATTGGTCTTGCATTGAAATCATACACGAGGGGGTTTCCTCACAGTTTGGTCAGGATACCTGGTGAAATCCAACATACGCAACTGAGCTTCACTTTGGGGTTTTTCCAACTCCAAATTCAATTCAAACTCATGTTCAAATACAATTCCATTCCACATGGAGAAAAACATAAGCTGATTCCTAATCAATTTTAGCTAAACCTAAATGAGCCACTTTTAAACCAGAATAAGAGGGTCCACACAAGGGGTTGCCTGATTTAAAATAATATCTGTAACTGGTGCTATTTTCTCATGCAATCAAGACCTATACAAGACCATCTTTTTGGTTTCCTCTCAGATACAGTTAACAGGCACTTTTCTCTTTACTCTCAGACAGTAAGAAACTCCAAAGAGTTTAGAAACTTACCCCATAACATTGCTTTTGGGCACTGCAGTGGTGATAGTGAGAGGCTGATGCTTCAAGCTCTCTGCTCTCAAAACTTCAATCAACCAAAGTTGTAGGTGATGAGGATGTACAGAGTCACACCCAAATAAGTAGCTTGTTTTCCATTCTCAATAGGAGTGCACCCAGGTGGTCTAATTCTAGTCCTAAAACAATGCAAAGACACTCAGCTGCTAATTCATTAGCCCCCCAACACAAACACTAAAGTGAATGTGAAAACAGTTAAACTTACAGGCTTCCTGGCCGTCCTCCCTGGATAACATGACTGTGGGAGCTTTGCAAATTAATACACAAATTATTTACATTAAAGGAGTATCAGCATTAATAAGCACATTCACTCCAGTTGGGCACAACCACCAGTACCTAAAAACTTCCTAAGTCCTGTCACAACATGCACTGGGTCCTGTGTAAAACCTGAAATGGACCATTTAGGGGTGGAGTCTACCTGCTTTTTCCAAAATCCTGGTCAGAAAGATGGAGCGGATTTTTCCAAATCATCACAATAATCATAGGGGGAAAACATGTCCCAGCACTTTGTGTGAGGAATTGGCTGAGGGTGAAATCTTGGCTCAACTGAAGTAAATGGTAAAACTCCCATTCATTTCAATAGGGCCAGGATTTCACTCCTCAGACCTATTAACATGGACTATACTAATACAATTCAGGTGATTGGTAATGGGATATTGAGCCTTTCTGTTCCAGGTCAGCAGTGACTAGTCATTATTACCATCTGATGGCTTTTGGTGGCTTATGTGAAAAGACTTTGGTGGTCTCTGTCCAGCTGTCAATGAACAGGGGTCTCCATCACAAAGCCACCCCATTTGCAATTGGCCTGAATAGGTCCCCCTGTGAACAATCTCAGCAAAGGGACCTGATGTTGAATGGGCATGGAGACTCATCTGCCAGAGAAATCCTTTCAGGTCAGGATATAGGCAGTTTGCCAGGACAGAGCGGGACTGTCCCTGTTTGTGGCTAAATGGAGAACCTTATTTTCTAGGGATGTAAATCTGGCACCTTTCACAAGCACTAAAAATTCACATGACAAACATAAAACAAAACCACACTGGCCAGGAACATAAAGACAGGTAACAATGAGGACCCTTCCTTTCTCTTTGTTAGGGCATTTGATTGAGTGAGAGGTAACTCTGATCAGTAGGGAGTCAAAATAACTCTTACCATACTCCTAAGTAGGTATGTGGGTATTGCTGAAAGAGGATGACTGATCTGCATGCAGAAATAAAACATAACAAGACTCCTGGGTAAACACCGATTGCATCAAGGACAAACAAGGTATACAAGAGTCCACATTCAAAAGCCTATATCTGCTCTAATACAAATGCAGAATTCTTTCCATTTCTTATTATGTAATTTGAGTGCAACTGACCAGGCCAGGTCCATGCAGGGAGAATGCACTCATTGTGCTTGCTGTGGATGGGGCAGGCAATATTTTGACATTTCACTTAAATCAATGAAACATTAAGAGCCCAGCAGATGTAGGGTGCACATGACCAGCAGTGAAAGGATTAAGTACACAGTTGTGAGGCTGTGGTAATTCACTCTACTTTCTATTCCAAAAAATATTTCCCAGTTAGTTTCTTTTGGTGTCACACATATTTTCTGTGGTGGTTAGAGAACACCAAAAACAAGAACTGAACACAAACTTTTACTGAAGTGGAACTGGGATTTTACAGTCAGAAAACTTGTATAGCTCCTAGTAAATGGCCAGCGTACCCCATGCAAACAGGACATGCAATGCAGTTGCTCTGTCAGATAAAACATGCACACATTTCCTGTCTCATGGAGTAACAGCAAGTCAGCCTGGGTATATAAAACTCATTTTCTACCCTCCCAATCCTGAAGCCAGCCAAGGGCTGTTTCAGCTCTCAGCATAATTTACAGCAGCTTCAGGGCTGCTCCTAGAATCTCATAAACATCTTCTAGAGCAGAGGTTCTCAAACTGTGGTCCGCAGACCACTGGCTCCATTCAGGTGGTCCGTGGACAGTTCCCTCTAAGGTGCGCGCCTGGATGGCCGCATACAAGAATGAAGGGCCACCCACCTAATTAATGGAGCTGTGCAGGCTTGGTTCCACTAATTAGGTGCCTGGACCCTGGAGAAGACGGACATGCAAGGTGAGGTGGTGGCCTTGGGGGGAAGAGGGGATAGGTGGGAGGGGCAGTGGGGTGTGAAGAAGGAGTGGGGGGAATTTGGGATGTGAAGGGCTGCGGTGGCCAGAGAAAGAGACAACTTTCTCCAACTCCAGAGCTGCAGCTGCCGGGAAGAGATGGCCCTCCTTCCTACCCTCAGCTCTGTGGCTGCTGTGGCGGGGGTAGGGCCGGCTCCAGGGTTTTGGCTGCCCCAAGCAGCCAAACCAAAACAAAACAAAAAAAAAGCCACGATCGTGATCTGCGGCGGCAATTCGGCGGGAGATCCTTCGCTCCCAGGCGGAGTGAGGGACCATCCGCCGAATTGCCGCCGAATACCTGGACGTGCCGCCCCTCTCCGGAGCGGCTGCCCCAAGCACCTGCTTGACAAGCTGGTGCCTGGAGCCGGCCCTGGGCGGGGGAGAGAGGGAGAGACCCCCCTCCTTCCCAGCCCCAGATCGGGGGCTGCCGCGGCAGGGGAGAGATCCCCCTTCTTCCCAGCCCCAGACAGGGAACATCCATCACATTAGAAAGGTAAGACTACTGATATTAAAATATGAGTTGTGTGCTTTTATTTGTAGAACAAAAAAAAAGTTAGTTGTTACATTTTTTTTATATAGCACTTTTATCCAAAGTGCTTTACAATAGTTAGCTAACGGTACAAACAACATTTTGAAAGATCATTAAGTGGTCCGCCGAGACCCTCAGCAATTTTCAAGTGGTCCACAAAAAAAAAAAAAAAAAAAAAAAAGTTTGAGAACCATTGTCCTAGAGGCCTTTGTATTGGCTGTTAAGACATTATTAGGGTCCCCTTTGTGGTGCTGGAGTTTGACAGTGAGTCTGTGGCAAGTCATGTGCTGGGATGCAAAGCATAAACCTGCAATTGTCAATTTCAGCCACTAGATGTCAGTTTATATTAAACACATTAATTTTGCAACATACATGCTGTGATATCCTTATAGCAGGATAACTGTACTAAGAGTAACCTTGTTTCTTTCATATATATAAGTGTGTGTTATCCTTAATAAAAAGCATTACCTTTTACAGTGCATAGTATTTCTAATTTTACTTTTTTTCTAATAAAAATAGATTGGTGCCTCTGAGTTTTTTTCTACACTACTACGCCTATGTGTTTGTGGGGAGGAAGGGAAAGACTAGACGCAGACACCCAGGTGAGTACGAGTCATACCTGCTGTACACTGAGGGAGAACCTGCATTCTAGAGCATTATGTTGTCTCATAGACTCATAGACTCATAGACTTTAAGGTCAGAAGGGACCATTATGATCATCTGGTCTGACCCCCTGCATGCTGCAGGCCGCAAGACCCTTCCCTGGACTCTACCATTGAAGTCCCCAAACCTGTGTTTTAGTGACTTCAATTGGCTGAGACCCTCCTGCTAGTGATCCCTGCCCCATGCTGCGGAGGAAGGCGAAAAACCTCCAGAGGCTCAGCCAATCTGCCCTGGAGGAAAATTCCTTCCCGACCCCAAATATGGCGATCAGTAATACCCCGAGCATATAGGCAAGAGTCTCTAGCCTGACCCTTGTTGGCCATTATGCTATTCATGTACCATTGCTTGGTTTTCCTTGGCTACTATGTTTTATCATTAAACCATTCCCTCCATAAACTTATCCAACTTAATCTTAAAATCAGACAGGTCCATCGCCCCCACCGTTTCCCTCGGAAGGCCGTTCCAATATTTCACCCCTCTGACGGTCAGAAACCTTCGTCTAATTTCGAGCCTAAATTTCCCCCCGGCCAGTTTGTATCCATTCGTTCTCGTGTCCACATTAGTACTAAGCTGGAATAATTCCTCTCCCTCCCTTGTATTAACTCCTCTGATATATTTAAAGATAGCAATCATATCCCCCCTCAGCCTTCGCTTTGTCAGACTAAACAACCCAAGCTCCTCTAATCTCTTTTCATACGACAGGTTTTCCATTCCTCTGATCATCTTAGTCGCCCTTCTCTGCACCCGTTCCAGTTTGAGTTCATCTTTTTTAAACATGGGAGACCAGAACTGCACACAGTACTCCAAATGAGGTCTCACCAGCGCCTTATACAACGGAAGCAGGACCTCCCTATCCCTACTAGATATACCTCGCCTAATACATCCCAAGACTGCATTGGCTTTTTTCACCGCCACGTCACATTGTCGACTCATAGTCATCCTGCGATCCACAAGGACCCCTAGGTCCTTCTCCTCATCTGTTACTTCTAACCAATGCGTCCCCATCTTATAACTAAAATTGTTATTATTCATCCCCAAGTGCATCACCTTACACTTTTCACTATTAAATTTCATCCTATTTCTGATACTCCAATTCACAAGCTCATTCAAGTCTCCCTGCAGAATATCCCTATCCTCCTCCGAGTTTGCAACTCCTCCCACCTTCGTATCATCCGCAAACTTTATCAGCCCACTCTTGCAATCGGTCCCGAGGTCAGTTATAAATAGATTAAATAAGATGGGTCCCAAAACCGAACCTTGAGGCCCTCCACTAGTAACCTCCCTCCAACCCGACAATTCACCCTTTAATACGACCCGCTGCATTCTCCCCATTAACCAATTCCTTATCCACCTCTGGATTTTCATATCGATCCCCATGTTTTTCATTTTAACCAATAATTCCTCATGGGGTACTGTATCAAACGCTTTACTGAAATCCAGGTATATTAGGTCCACCGCATTTCCCTTATCTAATAAGTCCGTTACTTTCTCAAAGAAAGAGATCAGATTCGTTTGGCACGATCTGCCCTTCGTAAAACCATGCTGTAATTTATCGCATTTGCCATTAACCTCAAGGTCCTCAACTAGTTTCTCTTTCAGTATCTTCTCCAGCACCTTGCACACTACTGATGTTAAACTAACAGGCCTATAGTTACCCGGGTCACTTTTTTTCCCTTTCTTGAAAATAGGAACCACATTGGCTATTCTCCAGTCTAACGGGACCACCCCCGAGTTTACAGATTCATTAAATATAGTCGCTAATGGGCCTGCTATTTCCCGCGCCAATTCCTTCAATAGGGACTATTAGGAGGGGGGACTAACTGAGCTCTTGATGGTTTGGTGGAGTGGGTGGGGAGCAGAAGAAAATTAATACAGTTCCTGGCACAACTGACATGTTTGTATGTCAACATCAGGAGTGGGTTGGAAAGAAATCTCTTAGAGGCCCTCTCAGGCCTAGCACTAAATAAAAATATTCCTTGTTGACTGGCCTGTAACAGCACACTTTGAGCCTTCACACAGTAATTTTGTGGTGTCACCAGAGCAGGGAGAGCGAGTTCTGACAAGTTATGAATCTGTGGCTGGACGGAACCCGAGGTTAGGGCCCCAAACAAGGGAATGGCTGTTTTTAAAATTCTCCACAAGAGAGAGTCAATCTAATAGCTTTGCAGAGGAGCCCGGAGTTACTTGTACCAGCTCTGGCATCAGGTAACCAGATTTTGTTTATTTAAGGCAGATTTCATAGAACATCTCACAAACTGGTTTTTAGTATAGCCATCCAGAGGAATATTAATAGCTATTTTTCCCCCCGCCCATATTTTCCATTTTTGGTCTCCCTCACTATGGCCTCATCTCATTCTTTCTCCACATCTGTCCCATTCCCCCATGTAATCACCTGTATCATTCTTTGGTTTTTCACAACTCATTTTTTTCTCCATATCTGCCCCTTTTCCTCACCCTGTCTTCTTTCAGCCAATCACTTTGCTTATTATTACCAAATAGGGAAACACAGCTGTTAAAAGAGAAACAGGTGGGGGGATAGGAGGGGGACAATGGGTTGACCAAAATAGTCTGTAAAAATACATTGCCATCAGGCATACCTATGTTTGGAAACCCATTACCCTTAGTTTCCTGTTCTCAGAATCTGCAATGTAAATATAATAAGCTTTAGCTGTGGTGCAATCTATGCTGAAGCAACTGTGCTTGGCAGAGTTGATTTCAAAGACTTGCACTGATCAGCCTAAAAACTGGGTGAATTCAATTCCTATTTGCCTGTAGCATGGCTCTGTGCTTAGCTTTTTAAGGAAATCTTTTGATCTGAAGGGCAAAAGGGCCCTCTGTTGGTGAAATTCTTACATATTGTGATAGTAAAACTAAATATAGCAGGTTTCAGAGTAACAGCCGTGTTAGTCTGTATCCGCAAAAAGAAGAACAGGAGTACTTGTGGCACCTTAGAGACTAACAAATTTATTAGAGCATAAGCTTTCATGGACTACAGCCCACTTCTTCGGATATGCATCCGAAGAAGTGGGCTGTAGTCCACGAAAGCTTATGCTCTAATAAATTTGTTAGTCTCTAAGGTACCACAAGTACTCCTGTTCTTCTTTTTTAAATATAGCAGGCATTTCCTCATCTATAGGGAAACTGTTTAGTGAACGCTACAGCTACTAGCTTTGGGGTAATTGCTGTGCATCTCCTTTAACATAACTCAGCAATATATTGAAAAAAAGTTTCTTCTCCTTTACTGCTTTCTACTCACTTTTCTGAGGAGAGTCTTGTCCATATTAACATGGGGCTTACTGTTTAACAGCTGATTTTGTGACCTTCTCTAAAATACAGTTGTAATGGAAATGCTCCAGACTGAGCAACAAGTTTCACCTGAGTACTTTTTAAAATGTTTTTGTTTCTTAAATACCTTGGGTTCGCAGTGTGTAGTGCCCCTTATGCGAGCGAGCGTGACTTCCACTGCCCTGGGCTGGACACAGGGCCCTCCATGGAGCCCAGATGTGGAACTCACTCTCTGAGGAGGTCAGCAACGGTCCACATGAGGCATTTCAGTTTGGATCAATTGGTCTTTACTCATTTGGTCTTCCAGTGAGTTGCACTAACTCATTCTGGTTTTGTCATTTTATTTTGTTTTATTGCTTTGCCCTCCTTTTGGCCAAGGGGCTGTTGCTCACTGGGTTTTTGGGGCCCAGTTTCATTAGAATTGTTGTGACTTTTATACTTTTAAACAAATGTGCTCATGCTAGAGATGGGTCTGAACCAAATCACGGCATCTGGACTTCCCCAGTGAGTGCCAACCCCAAATGTTCAAAAATCTTGAATAAGGCCATGAAGTATCATGAGCTTTTAAAAAAATAATAAATGTGGGGGTTCTTTTTATTTGCCTTCTATTTTTTGCACCTTTAGGAGCACTCAGTACACATTTTTAACATTTTCTCTGCAACCATAAGGGGTAGAAACTTATTTTTAAAAAATGAAACCTGAGTTTCTCTCAATCACTTGCCTCCAGGCACCGGGCTATAAGTAAAATATCAAATATTGTGAGACTTGCAATAAAATGACACGAGTTGATCATGCTGCTTTCCTGAACTTTGGGGTAGGTTATATTTGGCTCTGAGCTCTTTGGCTCCTGTTCAGGGCTAATTCATGTTTGCACTTCAAAGTGCTTACACAGGTCACAGGCTCTTCTCAAAAGTTACGTGGGGGAGGAAGCCGAGGGCTTCAACCTGCAAACGTTTGCTACTAACTGTAATAAGTGGGTTTGTGGGGCTACCTCGCAGTGAATGTGTCCAGGATTGGGCCCACCAAGACTGGCTAAAACAGTGGAATCCAACAAGTCCATACTTCACCTAGGCCCTCCTCCCTTGTTTCTTTTGGCAAAGACATTTCCTATCTTTCTCCCATGTCACACAAAAGGAAGCACCCAATCTGCTTTGCAGTCATCTCTCAATACACACATGCTATACAGCAAGCAAACACATCCTTCCTCCTGCGCTGCAGGCTGGGATCCAAGTCTGACAATAAGTAATGAAGAGACTGAAATGCTACACAGTCCATGCACAGTGTAGCCAGAAGCTCTGAAAGGCAGAGGTCATTGTACAACATTCGGATGTTTGATTCTTTGCTGTTACAGAAAGCATTCACTTCACAAATATTATCAAGCAGGTACGTATGCTGAGTCACAACTTTTGACCCTCAGTTTTGCATGACAGTCTTATGTTGTGTGGTGCTAATGTCCTCCCCATTGTTCCTTTTTAATTAGTGGACTGTTAATGATAAGGTTGTATGGAGGGAGAGTACTCCTTTTAACTCATGAAAAAAGATTATTTCATTAGTTGTTAAAGTTCCCTAAGTGCTTTAAGACCCCAGTTCAGCAAATCACTTAGGCACATGCTTGACTTTAGCATGTGCTTCAATGAATTTGGGGCCCATAAGAAATTATATGTGTATAGTGACTGTGGGATATTTCTCTTCGTATTACAGGGCCTATAGTTCACAGTCTGTTCCAGAGAGATCCTTGCTTTGCTCTTATCTTTTGGTGCTTTTCATGAGACTCTCTATCAAGCAAACAGTAGCCCCTTTGGGGCACTATATGAATGTATAACACAAAGCTTTCTTTCTTTAATGACACAGTCAGTATGTCATGTGAAAACAATGGGCCAAATCCTGCTCTCAGCTACACTGGTGTAAATTAGGAGTAAGTCTCTTTGGGCCTGATCCAAAGCCCATTTTCCATTGACTTCAATGGGCATTGGAGACCCTTTTACATCATAAGGAGTCATAGCAGTGCAAATGTGAGCAGAATTTGGTCTATCACTTTCAGAAGAGACAATCAGAGAGGGAAGAGGTACATTTTTATGGTCATATTTTGAAAAAGGACTAAGGCCATATATCACAGATAAAACGTGATATAATCTAAGACCTACAGTATGTGCTTACAGCCTGGAATTAAACTGCTCCACTCTCCTAGTTATTTTTAGATAATGCCAGTCCCAGCGGCTTCAAATTGTATTGCTTCTCGAAGATATTTGAGATCGTCACCACCATAAGATCTATAATATCAATGACAGCTGTGTTGTGCGTGCAGCTCACATAGCAACTGAGCACAGCTGTCTGCCAAGGAAAGTTGGCTCTGGTTTCTCCCATGACCATTTATTAAATCAATGTTAAAAACAAAAGGAGTGAGGTGGGAGGGGACAGTGCGAGAAAGAGTGAGACCAGATTCCTTAACGATAATACATATAAACTCTCTTAATTGACAGCGCTGGGTTTATTGTTATGATTATTGCTTCCATCCTTGGATTAGGAATCCAGAGTCTGTTACCCACAGTGGCTGCAGTACCAGAGCTCTTGGGGAACTCCAGTGCTGTATCTACCAACTGGCCTACAGCTGTAACAGTGATAGAAATAATTCCCAGCATTGTTGATAAAGCCATATTAAATCATATGTGGCTTCCCATTCTGCATCAACTCCTGCTTCATCACGTGAACAGTAACCATAGGAGCTACTACTGTACAGTGGAATTTTCTTCCACTCTGACTGCGAACAAACAAGTATTTCTTTCCCTTGTTTTCCTGCTGTTTGCAAAGGCAAAGGTTTTGTGATCACTTACAGCTAGACCGGCACCTCACAGGCTGCCCTGAATATTTATAGTTGCACTGCCCTAGAAGTCACACTTTGGTTCCCACTTCCTCCAGCTCCCTGGCGCAACTCAGCTGTGCTGACTGGTGTGTTAAGGAAGCAGAGCCCCGCATGCACCCATTCCCCTCCAGCCTGTCAGTTCTTTGGCCTCTGTGCAGGAGGTGGAGCAGCTCACCTAGGGAGGCTGCTCCGCCAGCCAGGTTCCAACCTGTGACATGGGTAGCCCTTACAGGGAAGTAAAGGGACACCTTGTGCCGCCGACTTCCCTGCCCAAATAGGCTGATTCACAACTGAGCCCCTAGGAAGAAATTTAGGCAGCCTGCTTTGTGCAGCATTTTGATTCTTATAGGCTGAGGGACCGGGTGACTCAAGGCCAGTAATAAGAAATGGAGGTATTCATGTTTAGGGTACTGGTCCAGGGAAATTCACCACCTGATGGTGTTCTGGAGATCTGTGCGAAATGACCGCCATCCAATTTATGTGTGTTCATATCTCTAACTCACCACCACAACTGGAAGTAACTGGAATCTTTATTGGCAATCTCAGGAGAGAAGCACAGAAAACGAGCAGCTTCTAAATTACTGCAGATGAACAGTCCAGGCTAGGTGTGGTTAGGCAGGATGAAGCTGGGACTACCATTGATTGGGCAGTATCTTTGTGCTGGCTAAGCAGTGCTTCCCCTCCAGAGATTTCAATCTAGCTCTTTTCATAGGTGCTAAAATACACTTTTAATTTTCTTAAAGAGAAGTAGTTTCTGCTCATGCCATGATTCTGTATGTAGCCAGCATAACCCCTGTTAAGCTCTCCCACAGCTTTGCAGACTTGAATCATGGGGGCACTAATCAAGGCTTCATGTCCATGGCTGTGCAAGAGAGGAAAATGATAACCAGGGCATCAAGCCAATTCTTCACTTTGAACAGACACATCACATCTTTTACTTCCAGACGGAAAGCATCTAGGGAGGAGAAAGTTCCTCAGTTTAACATCTTCTCCATCTGTGCATTAGCAGCATTGAGCCAGTCTGCTGAGCATAAACATGCTTTGATTATTTTAAAAATAAAAGCAGGGGCTAATTAGTGCAATGGATTGCTGAACAAGCCTTTCCCTCTGGAAAACCTGAGTTCAGATCTTACCTGTGTCACAAGTAACATGAATTCAAACTTCTCCCTAGTGGATGTATTTATCTGGTGCACAATTTGTAGTCTCATCAGAAGAATCCAAAGGACTGCAATAGCAGCAGTCAAGTTTCATCAGCAGAACTATTTATTTACTTTTGCCTAGTTGTAGTTGTGCTACTGATTTCTCTGAACTCCAGACTCAGTTGAAGAAGAACTCAACAAGAAAGCATTAGAAATGTTCATATATCAACAAAAGCTGGTTTTACAGTTCTGTTTGGAAATATGAATGACACAGTCATCAGATCCACTTTTATTAAAAAAAGTTGCAATAAAATTTCTTAGTATTCACAATCTTAACTTTTATAGCTGCAATATTTAACTAGTACATAACGGAGTCTCACATATTTACATTATAACCCTCTCACAAAAATAGCCAGGTGGTACTACTGAATGTTTCCAAATATCAGTCTTAACACTTCAGCATTTCCCCCAACTGTCTATGCTCTTAAGCATTTACAGTATATACTAAAGCAAAATAAAAGTTTGTGCCTTTTGATTTCAGGCAAATCCCTTTAAAGATGATAGTTCTCTGACTCCCATATTTTTCAAGAGATATAAAGTGCATTGAAGGGGGAGATGTATGCATAATAAAATAACAGCGAAGACTTAACTAAAAATTGAAAAACATTTGCAATACTGTACAGAAAATAAAGCTTAGAAAAATGTCTTGCTTCACAAACCACTACTGCATTGTTTAGGCAGACAATTCACAGCTAGCAAAGAATGCGTAATTAAAAATTGTCTATGCAAATACCACCATGTAATTCCTTCATGGGTTTTCATTAGATGTTTCACATATCAAAGTGAGGTTGTTTGGATGATAGAAACATTTCTTAATGCAGAGGTGAAGGGGTAACTTCCATTACAGCAAACATTGTAGGCTCTGCAGAAATGGATTGTAAAGCCAGCTAAGGAGGCTCACTGCAAAATACACCTTAATCATAGCAGATCTTCAGCAAAACAAAACATACATTTTGCGTGTAGGAACAACAGCCCCTGCGTCAGCTTTTAGGAAGATATGAGAAGCAGGATTATGCTCTAATTTTTAATATTTCACTATTATAATACAGTTTTCTAACTGGAAATAATTTCAGTAAGATATGCAGGTCTTTCTCTGAAACACAAAATAAAATACACCAAGGAGTTAAAAATTTTATTCTTTCCTTTTATTTTATTTTTTTTATTGGCATTTGCTGGTACTGGTCTGCTGGAATATACATCACTAGATAAAACTGTGGAGCCATTGCCGGAGACCGGAATATTTTTGCTCTGTTCATGAACTGCATGCTAAGTGGATGCCACATTTTTTTTTGTTTTTGTTTAAAAACTATTTTAAATAAAAATAATTATTTTCTGGAAATGGATGGAATGTATATTTTGACAAGTACAAAATCATTTTCAATGTTCACTAAATACAAGGAACATCTTGCTAAAAAAATAACAACCCCTCCCCACCCCTGTCCCCTCTTTATATTTCTAATTATAAAATGGTACAGCCATTTCAGGTAACTAACATAAAACAGGAAGTAAGGATGGGAGTATGTACACATACAAAACACTTGGATATTTCACAACTGTAATAACCTTTTACATTAATAGCAAAGAAGTATGTTGATTCTGATGCCTTTTTAAAAATTGTAAGCAAAAACGTTCTTTCTTCCTTTTTTTCTGCATTCACTCCACCGAATCACAAAGAACATATTTGAGAAACACTGAGTTTTTTTCAGGTGAAAAGTTCTTTCATTGGCTTTTCAATGAAACTTCATGGGATCCTTAATGCACCTTCCCCTTTTACATTGCTAAATATGGATCACATTTTCAGTTGCTGAAGAATTAGTATTGGTTGTAATGAGTAAGTCCTTTGAAAACTCTAGCTGGCAGATTAGAAACTGTGCTGCAGAGGGCGCTCATCTCCCTAACTATCCACTTCATCAATCAATAAGTACCATCTGGTACATGAACAAATTCCAGACTAAAAAGTCCATCTGGTGTTCTTTTTTCAACTGCAAAAGTATCAATTAGTTCAGGCAACGATGTGCTAAACTAAAAGAACTAGTTGTGTTGGATCAACTGCTGCTATTAGAAAAAAGTTCACTAACGTAACAGTGTCACCCTGTCCTTCCTATCGCTTATAAAATATTTCATTATTTAAATTATTATTCTAAGCAAATCAATTAAATTCTTTGACACTAATTGACCAATATATGGTTAAATTCTTTGGCTCTCTAAAATAAATTAGTCAATGCTCAGTTTTCCTTAACAATCCAGCTGTTAAGACTGTTTGCCTCATTAGTGTTGATATGAGTGCTTAGGTTACCCTGAAACCCTCAAACGACAAGGGCACTATCTTTTACTAAGCATTTAAACTTCATTGTGTTGCAGACAAAGAAGACGCCCTAATTTTTGTTTACACTGAGGCCTCTATGCACTGCCAAAGTGGAATAAAGCAGCCTTTAGTGTAAATAAAAATCAGGCCCTATATGCAGTACAGGCCAGATCCAGGGGTGTCGGTAAACTTCATATAGCACATATCAGGGGTGCTACACAAAGTTGGCATAAAGCTCACATTTCCACTCTCATAATCTTGTTGCTATTCTGGGAAGATTAAGGCTCTTGTGATGAGTTAGAGCAACCTAATGGCTGCTCTAAGTTATGTTGGCAACATCCACCAGGGCAAAAAATGCAGCTGAAAACTGGTGTTATCCTAGCCTTGCCCCCTTCCCTCTGCAACACAGAAAACAGAGAGTGGGGAGGGCTAAGAGCCCCTATATCATCTGTGTGACTCTGGAAGAACAGTCTTACACTAGAGTGATTCCCTGTGGACTGGTTAAGATGCTGTAGGGCCAAAAATACACTTGGGGTATGGTGCAAAGTGGATGCATCACACCAGAAAATCTGGTGCTAAAATTTCAGTATGTAAAGTCAGAACAACTTGGATAAGGCATATATTCATGATGCCATGGCATCCCTATCGGATTTGCAACCTTCTCTTTTATAGATATCTGCAGAAACATCCCTATCATGGGGAAAAAAAACACTACTAATAAAGGAGAAATAAATATCAGTAAATGATCATTTGCCAGTGCCGACCTTTATATGCCCAGACCACATGGCCATATCCTTATAGCTCATTCTGACCTATTTGCTTAGCCCTAAATTTTCCTAGGGACAGTTACTGGTTAGGAAAAAGCCACCTATAAATAAAATCTGGGCAATTCACAGCTGCTCAGCTGAAATGCATTTGTGTTGGCTGTACATAACATACATTGTCATTGCAACACTGACCAATTGTCAAGACCAGCATTTGCATCCTGTGTTATATAAAAGCCTGTGCCCTGATCATTGCCTTTTAATCACAAATTTTCCTGGCAGAAGTAATGCAACGTACATTAAACAGAGAAAATTCATAGGGATGTAGGTCTGAAAATCTATACAAATAAATTACTGCACTCTAAGGTTTCTACATTGAATAGAAACTGCAAATAAAATCCATATTCTGGAAAATCAGTAGCTGACGTTTGCTAATTAAGGGCACATACATGTGTAAAGCACTCTGCAAATGCCTGTCAGGGAAATTCAGCTCTATTTGAATAATTGAAGAATTCATAATTAGACAAGATGGTTTTGATTCAGGAGAGCAGAAGGAGGGTGAATAAAACAGAAACCTGAGATGGCCCTAAACCAAATCTTGGTTCCTGACACCTTCAAATTTTGGGATAGTTCGAATTCCAATCTGGATCTAAAGTCTGTTACTTGGGCCCACCTCTATCAGAAATGAGAATATATCACTAACTATTCATGTAACAAGTGACAAGTTCCTATTAAAATACTAACCTCTTAAAGCCGCTGTCCTGTGGGCCGGATCCATATCTCACTGAAGTCCATGGAAAACCTCCTATAAAGGTCCTAGGGTCCACTTCCTAACAACACTATCACCTTGGTGATAGAACCAAGCCCTCCTCCTTGCTTTCCCCATACATGAATTCAGTAGTTTTCAATTAAATTATTAAACAATTAAAAAGCTATTAAACTAGCTTTTTTGTATCACTATCTCTAAATCAAAAACTGACTAAATTTCTATCTCCCGCTGTTTTCATTACAATTCATTCTTAAAAATCATATCATTCTGTCTGTGCACATACACATGTGGATTCAATACTGTAGAGACCAGGAAGATGAAATCAATTTATTCTGTCTACAAATTATTGACCTATGATTGTCCCTGTGCTCCCCCAAGTTCTAAAACTACTGTAAATCAGAAAAAAAGTAAAGTAACATTTCTTGTCAATTTTTCAGCCCCTTGCAGAATGGGTGAGCCAGGAAGAATTGATGCACAGATGGCACATGGCACAAGCCCCATATTTGTGTTCACAGACAAGTATTTGTATGTGTAAATCGGATAACCTGTGAGTGCATTTTTTCCCCCAAGTGCGGAGTTTTGTCCATGCACATTTTACATGGTTCATGCACTCAACTGGTCTTTTGGAATGTAGCTTAATTAAACCCACAAAAACCATGAGATATTCACAGTGTGGGCTCTGTCTGCCCAAATTGACATCTTCAGCTGCTGGTCCCTGAAGAGTCTTCAGGCTTCCTAAGTTACACAGCTGCAGAGGTTGCTGCTTATCCAAAGGAGAAACTACCCCCTCAGTAACTATCTCTGCATTACATGGCTGCCCAAGCCTGGGCCTTCCCCAGAGGTGAAGTTACAGTCTCTGATCAGCTCAATGGCTTTTGGGAATGGTGCTGCAGAATACTGAACATGGTCAGCAACTGGAAGACATTTTAAAGGGTTGTGTTAAAGGTATTATTCGGTATGAAATTCATCCAGGGAGAAGCTAAAGATTTCTCACCATTCACCCACATTGTGAATGGGAAATCAGAGAAACACTCACATGGATGAAAAGAACAGCAAGAGAGGGGAGAAGCAAGAGGATGTAGTTAAGCCGACCTAAGCCTCAGTGTAGACAGCAGTAGGTCGGTGGAAGAACTACAGTGATGGAAGAACCCCTTCCATTGCTGTAGCGAGTGTCTACACTACAGCTCAACAGTGGCACAATTGCAGTACTGCATTTGTAGCGTTTCTATTGTAGACATATCCTTAAAGCATTGATCTGTCTCCCCAGCCAGTGACACTGTGCAGGAGGTTACTCTAGCCCTAGGAGTAGCTAGTAACTCCTATGGGCTTTGCAGCGCCAGCAGGTATGGTGGTGGTGGTGGTGGTGGTGAAGAAGAGAAAAAGACAGTAGACAGAGCGTTACAATCTGAGGGAGGAGGATTATTTCCATGAACATGCCACTTCCCTAGGGCAGGCTGACTGGTTTTCTGGATAGGAGGTAGGCTGGCTGTACAGCCAGCATCTGAGGCCCAGAAGTCAATTGATATCCAATGCTGGACTGAGCCTTTAATACTGAACCCCAATATTAAACATAACGCTATGCAGGAATTACAGGGAGGTCCAAACAGAGGGTAATCTTGCAAAATATTCCCCAATCTTGCAAATTCTTATGTACATATTTAATTTTACTCACACGAGTAGCCTCATTGAAGTCAATGGGCTATTCCTATGAGTAAAGTTCATTATCTCTATAAATATTTGTAGGATTGGGGCCTATATGTATTACAGTATACCACTGCACAGTACGATGAGTTATGCAGAGTTAGGCTTAACACTAACTTCCCTGATTTTGTGGGTTTAATAACGTAATGTAATAATCTTTCAGCCAAAGATTCCCAAGGTGCTTGACAAATTTCAAATACAAAGAACACTTTATCAATCAGGTCCTGATTTAGGAAAGCATCCCCATTCACGACATGTGCTTAGCTTTAAACATCTGCCTAAGTCCCAACCAGATCAAGGGGTTAGGGTTTTTTTTCATCCCTCACTGAAGTACTGACCTCGCCTGCCTTACTGTTGGGATCATCCCAATATGAGATGACTAGAGATAACTGGTAACGCTCACCCTTGACATTAGTTTAACAAAAGTTTTGTAATAAAATAAATGCTTTGAGTCAGCTACACTGCAATCCATGCGCTGGCTTTAAGGATGATTCTAATTGTTCTGTCTATTCATAGTCTGCAAATATTTGATGTTAAGGGTCACAGTCAACTTAAACATCATGTTTCTGACAGAACATTTTTTTAATTTACTCTTGATCCAAGTAACTCCTAAGATGACTATAACTGGGAGAGATGAGTGAATTTTCTCTCTCTCTACTTCATCAGTTTGTTTACTTTGTGTATTGAGAGCTCTTTGTGTATATCAGTTTCCTTATTTCCCCAGTATAGCTAATTTAGGTGAATTTCATCCCTGTGCAGAAGGCCTATACATCACTTACATCCCATTTCAGTATTATTTCTAGGGCTTAAGTGGGGCTTATGTGCTATCTTGTGCCCAGGGGTGCACTTCAGTCAGTCAGTCAGTCACATTCCCCCTGAGGTTAGTGTGGATCTTTCACAGAGAAACAACGAACAGAAAAAGTTAAAAAAATCTGATTATAAAACCACAAATATTGGCAATGGTGACCTGAAGCAGGTGAAGAGTCTGACATTATCTTTAACTTGCTTTTCAAACTGACTAGATTTCCAATTGACTATGTCCCTTTAATAAAACAAAAAGATATATTTTAAAAACTGTTTATAAAAAGGTAATGGTATGTGCACCGGCCCACAGTTTTGAATTGTCATTAGCTTGGGTTATTTTGCTGAAAGCTCCTAGTTCACTTGTGTGGACTAAGAACACTCAAAATTTCATCTACAAAATGAAGTGAGTCATAACTGGACAGCAAACTCTCTTTCTCCCTCCTCCTCACCCATCCTGTAATTTAAGAATCAACTAGCTTTAAAAAAAAAAAATTGTTAAACAAATTCCTCCTACTGTAAGACCTCACGTGCCATGTTTCAGCAGGGAGTAAATTTTTATAGTTAAAGTATAAATGCCTGAAAAGAGGAGATTAAAATGGCAATGCTGAAAGAACATAGTGGCGTTTTGAGATTCTGCTATAATACAGTTAGGTGAAAATAGTTTTCCTTTCCTTGCAATTTGTTTATGAGCCATGTGCTGTTGATTCTACTGACCTGCTCAAAAGGGGGTAATGTGATTTAAATCATTTGACTGTCAAAAGAAAATGTTCACTCTCTTATAAACAACAAGCTGAAAGTCCTCCTTTGCACTTGAATATTTTGACTGAAACATAAAATTGCCCTCTGAATAATTAGCAATAAGTGGTGCATTTCTGTAAGTTATAGTTAAAGACAGGCTAGTAATAGTTAAAGACTTCGGTTTTGGCATTCATACGATGCCTTAATTTTTAAACTATCAGCCAGAAAAAACCTGAATTCTTCTGTTTAAATTTTTTTCAGGTTCAAATATACCAGCAGCTCATGTGACTCCTACTGCCACATTCAGAGGTCTCTAGAAAGCAGTGAACTGAAGATTCACCTAAATCCTTGTGTTTGCTAACAATTATGTGCAAAAACTGCACTTAAAAATATGAAGGTAAACAATTTGTCCAGCTGCTCTTGGTTTAACTATTTATTCTGGAAATTGACATTGTAATCATCTTTACAGTTCAGACCTTTTCTAAAAATATTTCCATCAGCTACAAATACCCACATGAGGATTACCAAGCGCCCTCTTGAAACTGCTCAGACACTCATTGGTCTGCTGATTTTTGTTTTTAAATTTAAGGAAGTACCTGATTTTAAACTAGATCCTGTTTTCCAGCTACTGAACAAGGAAGTCACAAGGAAGGCCATTAATACCAGAGGCTGTCAATGGCAGAAAATATAGCAACTACAGGATGAAGTTTAGTGCCATTATTTTTCTCTCTTACACATGTTACTGTCTGTGCATTTAATCGAGCTCTGTAAGTGGAAGCCAACATAATTCTGTTTGAAACAACAATACACCAATGTCAATTAATTGAGGGCTTCAATTCACATGGATAAAGGCCTCTTGAAGATATAATCTCCAAGACCCACTTTAAAGGTTTTAAAATCTTAAAGAAAATAGGCTTCATATTAATACAGAGTGCTGAAGCACTATTTCTTTTCAAAGCCATGCATACTTCATGCAGAAATGTCAAGGCAATAATAAATCCTGGAGACAGATCATGAAATGATTAGAGAAGAGGAATTCAAACTTCCAGACTGAACTCTTGGAAAAGCTGGGGTCAGTCAACGAAAAAAACAAACAAACAAACAGTGTCCATCGATAATCAACTATAAATAAACATCATCTTCTTTTAAAAAAACAATGAACAAGAGTAGAAAACACTCAAGCTGTCATTTCAGTTGTACACTTACGAGCCACTGAAGAGGTACAGGATTGCTTTTAAGCGAATGGGAAAACAATAAGCTTTCATCTTCCATGTGAACAAAATAGACACATGTAGATGATGAAACTGCATCCAGGTAGACACAACTGTTGCTATTGCTTTTTCATGACCATCTCAGAATGGAGTGCACTGGATTGATAGTGTTCTAGAGGGGTGTATGTGTGTGTGAGTGTGTATATGTGACTGGTCCAAATTCTAGAAAGCTGACTCTGTCCCTGCCCCTCATGCCTACCCTTAGTTTAGTAAGGTTTTCTGCTTGTTTTTCATGATTTCACCTCTTCGCAGTCTTGGTCAGTGGAAAGCTCCACATCAGACAGTCCCACCTCCATCGCCATAATCAATGATATATCAGAATCACTGCTGACTGCTGGCTCCTGTTCACCTGGAAGAAGACAAGAAAAGGGACTAATGTTCAAGTCTTTATGTCAGTTTACCACAGATATTTAAATCCAGAGAGAAGCCCACGATCTAGATCCAAGCTTCCCCAGTGTTTGGATCCTGGAGTCTCGTTCTATTCAATCTCTGTCTAAGACAGGGGTCGGCAACGTTCGGCACGCGGCTCGCCAGGGTAAGCACCCTAGCGGGCCGGGCCAGTTTATTTACCTGCTGACGCGGCAGGTTCGGCCGATCGCAGCTCCCACTGGCTGCGGTTCACCGTCCCGGGCCAATGGGGGCGGCGGGAAGCCGTGGCCAGCACATTGCTCAGCCCGCGCTGCTTCCCGCCACCCCCATTGGTCCGGGACGGCGAACCGCGGCCAGTGGGGGCCGCGATCGGCCGAACCTGCCATGTCAGCAGGTAAATAAACTGACCCGGCCTGCTAGGGTGCTTACCCTGGCGAGCCACATGCCGAACGTTGCCGACCCCTGTCTAAGATGTTTTAGAAATCAACAAACTCCGGCCAAGAGTGAAGGAAGGCTAAAAAGGGCCTTGATAACAAAAACTTCTGCCAGACTCTTCCACTTCTGAAAAGGTTCCCATAGAGCTGCTAGTCTCCATGACCTTCCTGGTATTCTACTGACACTTCCTCCCAATACATATCAGCTACCCCACATCTCTCTCCTGCTCAGTCTTTCGGGTGTACTCTGGCAGCTCCTGACACATTGGTCCCAGGGTTTCTACCTTAATTCACCTTGATCCCAACTAAATTTAGAAGCAGATCAATTAACCTTCACCTGACTGCAAGTCACCTTATGCTCTATGTTTAGGAAGAACACCACCTTTTTGGTATGATCTTGCAGCCCATATTGTATGTGTATTTCAACACTGATGAAGCCAATGGGAGATCTGCACACCAAAAGACTGCAGGATAAAGCTAATATTTTGAGGACAAATAAGAAAACCATCATGTCCTGGTTGTTAGGAGGGGACGGAGGGGACAAGGGAAGAGGGACTTCCAGAGACAAAAGGTCACTTGGGTGGCCAACTCCGATCGACAGTGTGTATCTTTCGCAAGGCTGCTGTTTCATAATTGTCACTATAATTAAACAGATTTGACAGTGTTTCACTGTTATGATACAGTGTAGTTAAAGTTATGATAGTTCTTCCTTTCTAAACTTCATTTCTAGAGTTGATGACTGAACCACAGAATCTGAGATAGACTGAAATTGAAAACAAAAAGTCTAAAGATGGATGTGAGATTGTCATGAGGTCATGAAATGATACCTCAATCAAACCACAAAAGCAAAAAATACAGTATTATTTACCCTAAAGTAAACAAGTACGATCCCTTTTCATCCTCCTCACAACAAGTGCAAGATTCTAGCTGTGATTATTAAAGAAAAGGTGTGTCTATTGTTGCTTGTACCATCATCAGACTTGATATTTTGGCAAGAAAAATAAAGAACAGCTGGGTTAGTGCATACTCTAACAGTTACTGCATGCCATTTCCTCCCTGCAACTTTTCACCTTTGATATTTATACACGTTGTAATTGTAAGACAAATAGTCTGACACACAAGTATATCTATCCATATAAACTCATCTCCATCAATATCATGGTAGCCAAAAGCTTAAAACTATTGCCTTGGCTATAAATATTACTACTGGAGGGAAAAGGAGTACTTACTGAATGAATAATCTAGAATGCAAACATTAATGGACTTTAATTACATTAGATTGTTGGATTATTTGTTAGATCAAACAGTGAAAAAGTATAAAGGTATATTTCACTGAGAGCGCAAACAT
Source organism: Trachemys scripta elegans (assembly GCF_013100865.1). Lineage (NCBI taxonomy): Eukaryota > Metazoa > Chordata > Testudines > Emydidae > Trachemys > Trachemys scripta. Next base: position 51,046,554 of record NC_048302.1, read on the forward strand.
CATCTTTATTATTAATAACTACCTAAGCCTGAAAGAAACTTTCCAGACTACTGGTATATTAATGTATGTTTCAAAGTTTAGGATTTTTTAAAAATAAAATGGTAATCAAAACAAACTGATATAATATATTACATTTTACATTTAATTGACAATATATTCCATTGTTCATATGGTTTAATCACATTAAAAGTCAGCTGGAGGATTCTCAAGACAAAAGTAATTTTAACTTGAACTAGATGTGAGGTAAAGATGAACTAGCTGATTTACACCACCTATACACAGGTATTCTGAACAACCATGCTGACCCTTTCATACAGATGTCACATCATCATCTAGTAAGTATTTCTGGTGCTGTTTTTTCCAGGGAGAGATGGTAGGACCTTGGCAGTGTCCAGAGCAGGAAGACAGAGCAGTGATGATGGTAGCGCTATGACTTACCTACAGACTTCCTAACATCCTCATGTTCAGAGGTGCGAGAAATCTTTTCAAACCTGTTCACTTCTATTCTGTAATAAAATACTTATTTTCCTTTGGCAAAAAAAATCACAGTAAGAATTGAAACACACTGGATAAAATTAATCGTTGTTTAAAAAACAATAAGCTGCTGTCCAAGTACAGTCATTTTACAATAACCTTCCTTGTTACAGAAATAGAATCCAATCAGACTAACCACGTAGGGGGTCATAATAATTAACACTTGGATAACACTTCAAAGATGTAAAGTGCTACGTAAGTGCTGTGTAGCATTAATATTTCCTTTTTCATTCTTTCAGGGGATTAGCTCATCTGCGATCAAAGCAGAAGTTAAAAAACCTAAAGTCGTAGCCGCCCATTTCAATACAGTGAGAAGAAGGTGGCAAGGAAGAAATTAAGGTTGTGGACAGCCAAGATTTTTGTCTAGTTTCTTCACAGTGACACTGCATTCCACTTAATGGGCTCAGTGCTGAACTTCCTTTGACAGGTGAGAACAATGCAAAAGAGCAGATGTATCTCTAAGCATTTAGTGCCTGCTCCTGCTCCACTAAAGAAAAGAGGGTTGCAGCCATTGACTGCAATAGGCATTGGCTCAAACCCTATAAAGTCAGCATAAGATACACCAGACACCGCTTAGTTTTGGCGTCTCTCTATGTACAGATCTGTCTGTGTGCAGGGTTTCTGCATTGATGCTTTCTATGCCAATATGATCAGTGCTCCACTCAGATCTGTGACCATGTATAAGTGTCTCCGGAAATATTTGTTGTCTACCAGTTGCATCATTCGGGCTCCCCAATGAAGCATGGATTTCCTAGCCATTTCTTTACCAGATGTGCAGTAGCACTGCCAGTGGGTTTTGCAGAATGAGGGAGTAAACAACTTTTGCCTTAACTGCATGCTCCAAACAGCTTAGTAGCATTTGTGTGTCCCCATTTCTCATGTCCTATTTGTGACTACAGTGATCATTAGTCACACATAGCCCAATTTACTAAGAGTATTTTTGCATTAACACAACATTATTAGCATAACTTTATGTGCCTGATGCAGTGTTGCCAACTTTCATGATTTTATTGCAAGTTTGTCATATTTAATACATTTTCTTAAAGCCCCAGCTCCTAGAGTCAGGTGAGAATCTTAACTTTAATTTAAAAAAAAACAAGCAAGTTTCTACCCTTATGGTAGCAGAGAAAAACTGAAAATGTGAATGCTAAAGGCTCAAAAACAGAAGGCAAGTAAAAAGAACCCCAATTTATTATTTGTAGACAATCTCATATTTGGGAAGCTTGACTCATGATTTTTGCCTGCTTAGGGTTGACAATTTTGCTTGTCAATGTGCACTGTAACATTTTACACTTTAAATTGCAGTGTTTTGTGACTGAGGCATGCTGCTGAGTGAAGCAAAAGGCACCTCACAAGCTGATTTTACCACCTACAGTGGGTAATGGTAGACCTCATTCAGAACACCAGTGTCACTTTCCTTTCACTTCCAAGAGAAGTAAAGCTACATGTCACAGCATGCTGCCTTTCCCTGCCTAATTCTGTATAGGCAATTTCCATTCAGTTGTGTTCTCTGACACATGATGGTATGAAAAAGAGGAAATAAAACCAAAGAATGTTTCTAACCTATACTACACCTGACTTCACTTTGCTGTTGCCCTAATGATATTGCTATGTATGATTGCATATGGCATGGCTGGCCAAACTAATTGACCCACTGAGCCGCATATGACAATCTTCAGAAGTTTGAGAGCTGGGGCATGACTGCTGGGGCTTCAGGCTTCAGCCCTGGGGGGAGGGAAGTCTTGGAGCTTCAGCCCCATGGGAGGTGCCTGCCCAGGCTCAGGCTTCAGCTGCTTTTGCTGCTGCTTCTCCCCAATGAGCTAAAGCAGAGGCCCCTCCCTGCAGCACCCAGCTGTTGGTCACTGCTTACACCAGGGAGCTGAAGGGAGAAGCTGCTGAGGGAAAGAGGGGAGGGTGCCTGGGGTCATGTGACTCAAGCTGTTGGAAGGGCTGAACCTTTAAATTGTGCCCCCTGTCTCTTAGCAGGCAGGAGTCATCTCTGGCAGAAGTCCCTAGCCCCACGACTCCGCTGCAGGGCAGAAGCCCTGAGCTCCCGCCCTCTTCCCCGTCTGTTAGCTGGGAATGATGAGGTGTGGGGGGCTCCAGAAGCCACAATTTGGCCACGCCGGTATATGGCTTAGTTAATATAATAGCGATGCAGCCTTCATCTGTTTGCAAAATTATTAATAAAAATAGTGGTTACATTTGTTAGTACTAATTGCAAGCAAATTATGAACTGATAATATTTACCTTGGTGGTTTAAAAACAGGAAAATTGCAGATTTTGCAGTCTATTCTAACCCTATGATTAATAATGCTTAGCCATTGTTAAAGATTTGCCTAATACTTTGAATATTTGTATAGATCTTGGGGGGAAAAACTATTAGTAAAAAGAAAGTTAGAAATATGGGTTTTTAAGGATCTGTCATAGCTATAACATTCTGGGATGGAACAGGACAAACAGTCAATTGTGGGCATAAGGATGCATTTACAAAAAAGACCACAAGTCCATTGCCAAGGAAGAATCTCATGTGCTTGTAAACAGACATTCATAGTCACAGATCTGGGACTTGTGTAATTATCCAATCCATGATCAAAACCAAATGTTTTAGTCATGCAAACGTGGTAGTTTTTGCACACACGAAGGTAGATGGGTCCCTTTTGGTTAGCTCCAGGTGATATGAAGGGGACAGAGAACGACCCTAATAAGGCAGCTGGGAATCCCTGATTGGTTTAAAGCTGTTGTAGCTAACTCTACACCACCCATTCCTGACCCCCTCACATAGTAGCTATTCATGGAGTCTGGCTGGAGCATTCCACTCAGGCAGTCCTGGATCTCTGAAATAGGCCTTAAGGCAGGGGTTCTCAGACTTTTGTACTGGTGACCCCTTTCACACAGCAAGCCTCTGAGTGCGACCCACCTTATACATTAAAAACACTTTTTAAATATATTTAACACCATTATAAATGCTGGAGGCAAAGCAGGGTTTGGGGTGGAGGCTGACAGCTCACAACCCCCCATTTAATAACCTCACGACCCCCTGAGGGGGCCCAACCCCCAGTTTGAGAACCCCTCCCTTAAGGGATCCTTCTAACCAGTGCAAGTTAGGGCAGCCCACAGGCTGCTCCTACAAATACCAGGGCTAAGCCATCCCCAGCTGCCCCTAAGTTCGGTGGGGTGGAAAGGTAGCAGAACCTGAGTGTTGGACCCAGTGGGAGCATGCACATTTTTTGCCATTATGACCAGTGAGTCCACACACTGGAAAAATGGCCCCAAATACTATATATCAGAAAACTTTACTACTATAGGTTGTTCTCTATGCTAAAGGGTAGATAGATAAATCTTAAGATTTTTGCCTTTTTCCCTTCTCCAGGCCTTCAGGTAGCACTCTGTTATTATACCCTCTCTTGAGGAAGCAGGGGAAGTATTGTTTATTACACTTTAAATGAAAGTTGTCACCAAGGGTATAATTCAGCTGCCAAAAGAGTAACTCAAGCCAAACTTATTTTTTTCTTGTGGATTAAAAACTTGGGCCACGGCAGTAAACTATTCAGTAGGAACTATCCATTCCCTTATATTTTAGTAATGGTCCATGAACTAATTCAGCTTATTAAGGAGTCCAATCTTTCATGCACACAATTAAACCGATGGCACAAAACCTATTGGGGGCTAATGATTTTTTTTTATCGTATGACAGTCACATGAATTAGAAAGTAAGAAAAAACTTGTAGGAGGCAACTTACTTTTAAAATTATGTGCAGGCAATGCTGCCTACCATAAAATGTAGGCTTTTATTTGTGCTAAATACACTTTTCTTGGGTTGCCCTCTGATGTTTTAATTAATGTTGCAATTCCTGACAGAGGATAATAAATGTTTGACTTTATATATATATATATATATATATATGCCTTCAAACACATTGATTTAATCATCCAGTCAAACATTTTACAACTACAGAGTTTATTGCATTATTTAGGCCAGGTCTTCAGCTGGTGTACATTGATCACTGAAGTCAATGGAGCCCTCATCTAAAAATACACTGTATCTGACAGGATCTCATACTGCCATCTCATGAAATCTCATCCAATTTCAGAACTGTTTATTTTATACAGGGATGGAATTAAGCCTGCACCCAGACACTCTCCAACTATGGGGAAGTTTGGATTCAGAGCTAGACAGAGATCCCAACTTTGCAGCTTCTGCCAATTTCTAATTTGCGGCTCAAATTTAGCTTTAAGGCATTACCTCAGGTTAGGTGACGTATGGAAGCACCCTGCCCCAAAGGGAAATTGTAGACAGAACTGCCTCCTGAAGTCCTGGAGGCCAGAAAATATGGCTGCTACACCAACCTTTGTTCACTGTTCTCCGTGTCTGGCCAGCTTTTCTGGCTGGCATAAGAAAGAGTGGCTGTTGACCTGCCTCCTTTCCAGAGGTTAGCTCTAATAGCATTGCTAACTCTGCAGTCCCCTTGGACTCACTGACCCACATTCTGCTCAGTATAAATCCACATTAACTCTGCTGATGTCAATGGTATTATTCTGGTGAAAATCTGAGTAATCTTGATGAAAATCTGATCTATTGTGTTTGGCCACCAACCAGAGAGGTAGGACTGGGAAAGGAAAAAAATACTCAAGTCCTCTCCCTCCTTTTCATACCCAGAGAGGGGCCAGGCCCAAACTAGTCCTTTATGTATATTACTGTCACCCCTCTGCTGAGAAGGCGTAGATATTGGGGTCTTGCATGTTGGTTTCCTGTCGCAGAAGATTGTCAGTCCCATGGAGTTAAGGTATTTTCTTAGTATACATTATATACTCTTACACTATATACTCCAGTCCTGCAACAGAGGTGGTCACAAATGGCACACAGGCAATCCCATCTTTCAGAAATCTTAACCAAGGCAGCAATGCCCAGTTGTCAGGAGGAAACTATGTCTCAAGAACTGATTTTTGTTAGTGAGATTAAAATGAGAGTTTATTGTTCACCACTCTCAATGCAACTGCATCACAAAACTAACAACTATACCAGACTGTACCCTGCACACATGCTAAGAAAAATTTTTTGTAAGAGTATGCTTAATAGTGCCATCTGGTGACTCCCTCCACAACAGTAGCAATAATGAATTTAATAAAACTGCATGTTAATGAGGTGTTGGTAAAGGTCTCGGTTACAAACTTGACCTGGGGTATGTGTGAGGGGGAAGTATTATAAAACTTCTAACAACATGTTTCTGTACACTGGAGCTAACAATGTTGATGGAGACATTTAGATGTCTATAAAAGGAGAGCAAAGGAGCGGGGAAATGCTTCAGAATCCAAGATACTGAGGAAAATGCTGAAGCTGCTATACAACCTCTGAGATAGGGGATATCAAAAGAATCTTTTTGATGGTAGGGAAAATATCAGGAAAATTAGCAAGAGATATTGAGGTGGAGACTAGCATCTTTTCCATACAGAATGAGACTGAGATCTAATTGACTGTAACTACCCACAACAAGGCTCTGGAGCAGGGGTGGCCAACCTGTGGCTCCGGAGCCACATACGGCTCTTCAGAAGTTAATATGCGGCTCTTTGTATAGGCACTGACTCCTGGCCTGGAGCTACACCCGCCAACTTTCCATGTGCTGGGGGACGGTGTTCACTGCTCAACCCTTGACTCTGCCACAGGCCCTGCCCCCACTCCATTCCTTCCCACCCCCTTCCCTGAGCCAGCCGTGCCCTCGCTCCTCCCTCCCCACCCCAGAGCCTCCTGCATGCCATGAAACAGCTGATCGGGAGGGAGAGGGAGCTGCTGATTGGTGGGGCTGCCGGTGGGCAGGAGGCGCTGGGAGCAGCGGGGTGGTGGTGATGTATTACTGTGGCTCTTTGGCAATGTACATTGGTAAATTTTGTCTCCTTCTCAGGCTCAGGTTGGCCATCCCTGCTCTGGAGGATAAAATTACCTGTATAGATGACTGAAAATAGAGGGTGCAAAAAATAAAATATAAAATTGTGGGCATTCCTGAAAGAATGGAACATAATGACCTGAAACAATTCATACTAGGTACAATCTCATATTACCATCAACTCTTTATGTTTGACTCGAGTAAATTTCTGGGAAATTGGGAGAGTCCATAGATGGGCCTGGTGAGTTTCCATAAAGAGATCAAATATGGGAGTGAGCCCTCAATACAACCAGGGAGCAAAAATATACTGAAATGAGAAGAGACAAGACTATTTCTTCCACGAATCCTTGCTATATATGAATCCTTGATATAATTTGTCTCTCTCTCTTTTAACTAATATAGTCTATATCCAAGACATACATAGAATACTGTGTCCAGTTTTGGGCCCCACACTACAAGAAGGATGTGGAAAAATTGGAAAGAGTCCAGTGGAGGGCAACAAATATAATTAGGGGTCTGGAGCACATGACTTATGAGGAGAGGCTGAGGGAACTGGGATTGTTTAGTCTCCAGAAGAGAAGAATGAGGGGGGATTTGATAGCAGCCTTCAACTACCTGACGGGGGGTTCCAAAGAGGATGGAGCTTGGCTGTTCTCAGTGGTGGCAGATGATAGAACAAGGAGCAATGGTCTCAAGTTGCAGTGTGGGAGGTCCAGGTTGGATATTAGGAAACACTATTTCACTAGGAGGGTGGTGAAGCACTGGAATGCGTTACCTAGGGAGGTGGTGGAGTCTCCTTCCTTGGAGATTTTTAAGGCCCGGCTTGACAAAGCCCTGGCTGGGATGATTTAGTTGGGAATTGGTCCTGCTTTGAGCAGGGGGTTGGACTAGATGACCTCTTGAGGTCCCTTCCAACCCTGATATTCTATGATTCTATGACATACAGCCTGATCCCAACTATGATATACCAGTTTTATGCCAGTATGATTCCACTGAAATCAGTGTTGTCAATGCTGTCGTGGGCACAGACTGTTAATTAAAATACTTCCTTCTAAGTGTAGTAGACACCTGAAAGACACTTTCACTTTCACTGTGTCCGCTGTAAACTTGATAAGGAGTCATAATACAGGAGTAATAATTTCCTAGAAAAATCAATATGCTGTATATGCAACCATTCTAGCAATTTTTGATTAAGTTGAAAAACATCTGTTGAAGCCCTGGAAGAAACATCTAAAGGCAAAAAAGTTTAGGAAGTGTTCTCTTGGAGTTTAATTTACATTGGAAATTAAGCTTTAGGGATTCAGAATGCTCCAGAAGTGCTGTATAATGTGTTACTGTGCAGCAACCATTTATATGCATGCAATATTCTAAGGATTTGGATTAAGGGTCTCAGAACCAATTTCTCACTGTTTTAATACTGGATTAAGGCCTGATTTTTTTTTCTGTTCTTAAACTTAGTTTCAGCTATCTCCATTTTGGGTTCCAAATCCAGTATCTGTAAAGGAAAACAAATCAATTTTCTTCTACAAGTGTTAGATTACCACATACTGCAATTCTCAGAGGAATTATGTCCACTGGTTATAGCTATGATTCCCACATGAAGTACATTCTACACTATCAAAAGAGCAATGTATTGATACCAGACACCACACAAGCATGTCTTTCCTGTTGTCCCACCAGAATTTGTGACTGAAAATGTGCCCATATTGTCTTTGTATGTTCAGTTTTACACCTAGGGTGAAATCCTGGTCCCAATGAAGTCAATGGCAAAACTCCTACTGATTTCACCCTCAGTCTTTATTTACTAATAACGTGATGATGACGCAATAACACTCCTTCCCCTGCAATAAACTATGTTCAACCTGCAGAATTGGAGGCAAGTGAACCCAAAGAACTTTAGTTCTACTGTTCTCCACAAAGATCCATAATCCTGACCAGGAATTCATCCCGCAGCTATTCTATCTGAAAGGGCTAGTGGAGCATAGGGATATTTTCTTCTGGCTGGCCACAGGGGGAGATGGCGGTCTTCTTCCCACTGTCCACACTCCAGCAATGGGCTCCCAGAATGCGGGGTACTGTGATGTGGAGACAATGATGATGCCTGTGCTGTGACAAAAGTGTTTATCTCAAATTCAATGTTGGGTTCATTTTGAGGGATGTAAATACAGATGATTTGGACAGATTCATGTTTACACCCTAGTCTTTCACCCAGTCCTGGTAACACTATGGAATGATCTTATCAAAAGATGGTGCTACGTCTAGAAGAATGGTGTTGAGGAAGGGTAGGTGGAATAGGGGGAAGCCAGGACTGTTCCCCAACCCATCTTCCCTCTATTCCACCTACCCTTTCTCAACACCATTCTTCTAGGATTCATTAAATCCTGCACACTGTGGCCAAAATTTTCATATCTAAAGTTAGGTTCATAATCCATATATAGGCCTGTTTTTTATCTGCGGCTCCCAACGGGATTTGTGGGTGCTTAGCATTCCTGAAACTAAGGCTACTTATATTTAGGACCCTAACTTTAGACTTTAAACTATTAGGCCATGTGTTACATTGACTCTACCCCATTGCCCACCCAAATCGATATATTCCGCACAAATTTAGTGACCCACCATAAATATTTAAATAAATGAATGTATTTTCCTCGATAAGAAATGTCTAACAGTACAAAAGTATAATCTTTTACACAGATGCTTAATAACTCAGGCAAGCACGTTTCTAGGTCAATTGCCAGAACAGTCCTGATGTACTACTATGTGCTGCCATCTCTAACAATAAACATCAGCATTACTGGTCCTATTTTAGGACAGTCTCTCAACAGTGAAATACTTTATCTTTACAACCATAGCTGAAAATAATAACAGTGTCAAAACTGGACCCCTTACTCATGGAAATAGTCACATCTGATAACCATGGGACCTCTCAAGTGTGTAAAGGAAGCAGGCTTTTGTTTAAAATTCACCCCTTCCTCAGGAAAAAAGTTCTGCAAAAGTCCTGCTGAGACAGAAGTCAGGTGCAACACTGGGAAAAGTTACATACATTTGTTCCCCACATTGTCCACAAAAGACTTCAAGAATAATTGCACGGGAACGCATTCTATTGTGGAGAGAGGATCAGTCTTTATACTACATCAGTCCGGCCCTTCCTGAGCATACCGAATTATGGAATATATTTGGCATCAACTATCACCTACCAGCTGCTAAAGGGTATTGTACAGATCTCTTTCATGTATGCTTTCTTCTCCCTCAGCCATCTCAATGCCTTCTCCCATGCTGTGTCCTATGCCTGGAATGTCTTCTCTGATCATTGATGCCACACTATTCTCTTCCCTTTTTTCTTGTTCAAGTTGTGCTTCAAACTCACTTCTTTCCAAAAATTAGTCACTTTCCCACCTTCCTAAGACATTCCCCTTTCTCATATGTGTGTGTGTGCGCGCAATATCCTAGGTTTAAAAAAAAAAAATCTTAAAAACCAGAAATTCATCATATGGTGTCATATTGACACCCATATGGGTTGTTAGCAAGGTAGGAAACTTTAGATCCACCACATGCACCCCTGCCACTTGAGCTAATGGAGAAATTGATTCCAGTAGTGTGGTATCCTCTATGTGGATCAGCACTAGAAGGGGATGGGACACTTTGGCAGTAGGTTTCAAAGATATTTACTGACAGCAGAGGAATGGCGAGACCTAGTGGGCACACACTCTTCTGCCCCTTTTCCCCATGTTTGATCCCTTTTGCCCCATCACCTCCAAACTGTCCCTGTCCCAGTCCTGTCTCTTCCCCACCCTAGCTCCTTGTTCCAGCCCTATTCTCCTAACCAATCCCAGTTTCCACTCCTCAGACTTCTTTTCCTAATCCCTATCTCCTTGGCCAGCCAGTCCTAGTATTCCCATCCAAGTCCCCTGTCCCAAGTCCCAATCTTCCCCCCTCCTCATTTAGTGTCTTCCCCTCCCCACATCCAGTCCCAATCTCCTTGCCCAGCCAGTCTCAGTTCCCAGCCCCTTCTCCAATCAGTCTCTCCTCTCCTTGCTGCTTTGGCTCCCAGTCCTGGTCTTCCTTCCTGGGCTCCTCATTCAATCTCCCCACTGCCACTCCCTCACAGGTTCTCTTGCCCAGCCCAATCTCTTTGCCTACCTAGCCTGTCCCAGTTCTCCCCCCTGCATCACAGCTCCTTGTCAGATCTGTCTCCACTCCCACTGTTCCCACCCACTCCAGTTCCTAGTCTCCATGTCCTTCTCCAGCAAGTCCCAGTCTCCCCTTCTCCCCCAGTTCCTCATCCAATCTCAGTGTCCCCCCAGCCAACTGGCTCCGAGTTTCCCCTTGATTCCAGTTTCTCTTCTCTCTCCAATCCCAATATCACCACATTGCATGTTCCACTCTACTTCCTTCCCTCCCCACTGCTCCACTTTTTGTTCTCTCAGCGTTTGTCTAAGGCAGCTTTCTCATCCATTCTGCCAAGGTACCAGCAGGGGTGGGGTCTCTGAGCACACAGAAGAGATAGGCTGCCTGCTCTCAGTTCCACTGCCCAGACTCACCCTGGCCCAGAACAGTTACTACAGCTGGCTTTGTCCCTGTAGCCTTGGGCTGTACTGTACTCAGCTGCTCTGTCCAAATGGTGCATGTGCAGTCTGGTCACCTAGGTTACCTAAGGAGGTGGTGGAATCTCCTTCCTTAGAGGTTTTTAAGGTCAGGCTTGACAAAGCCCTGGCTGGGATGATTTAGTTGGGGATTGATCCTGCTTTGAGCAGGGAGTTGGACTAGATGACCTCCTGAAGTCCCTTCCAACCCTGATATTCTATGATTCTATGACATGTACGATCTGTGAGGGGATGGAGCATGTTCTCTGAGGAGGAATCCTAGGAAATTTTAGCTGTTAAACTCTAAGAAGTTTCTACTGAGCGTATGCAAATTGTGATTCTTCAAAGTGTTATTTCTAGGCCAGGGGTAGGCAACCTATGGCACGCGTGCCGAAGGCGGCATGCGAGCTGATTTTCAGTGGCACTCACACTGCCTGGGTCCTGGCCACCAGTCCGGGGGGCTCTGCATTTTAATTTAATTTTAAATAAAGCTTCTTAAACATTTTAAAAACCTTATTTACTTTACATACAACAATAGATTAGTTATTTATTATAGACTTATAGAAAGAGACCTTCTAAAAACGTTAAAATGTATTACTGGCACGTGAAACCTTAAATTAGAGTGAATAAATGAAGACTCGACACACCACTTCTGAAAGGTTGCCGACCTCTGTACTAGGCCAAATTCAGGCACATTTTCACAGGGATGGCAAAGAAGCTGCTCATTGCTAAATTTCCAGTCCCTGCTCCAAAGCTTGGGGGTGCTATAAATGCTGAAAGAAAAGGTCAGACTTTTTTAGCATGGGAAAACAAACAGCTGAACCATTTGGGCTGAAATTTTCAAAAAAATTCAACCTGAAGCAGATACCTGGCATGTAACATTTCATCCCAAATGGTTGAAGTTTGGCAAAGTTGTAAGCAACTGAAAACAGGGTCTTCTAATAGGAAGTGTTGGGCAATCTTAACAATCGGAGACGCTACCAGTCCCACATATAAAATCAGGAACATACATAATGTGCAACATGTGATACAAGAAAACCTGCTTTCTTTATTTTGTGTATATTTCCATCCTTCCTTTCCTTTTGCCAAATGTAATTTTTCCCTGTGGCATGGCAACATCCCAGATCCTGCAAATACTTTACATATCTTTGTAATGTTGCTGAGACGCATAGTCCCATTGAAGTTAACGGGATTACTCATGTGCATGAAATTATCCACGTGCTTAAGTATTTGCAGGACTGAGGCCCTAGAGCAGGACTGTGCCTAACCTCTCCATACAGTACACACACGCACGCCCATTGCATGGCCATAGACAGAAATGTCAAACGATAACGGTTACAGGTTGGGCATGAACACCAACCATTTTGTCAAGAAAGACTGGTTCCTTATTTGCCATCTTTTTAAGTGAATGGCCGGATCAACTAGGTGGGTCTCCTGAACAGAGAGTGCATGCCTGGAAATGCCATCTTGGAAACAGAGCACAGCTGGCCCACTTAGCAAACTGACAGGCTGCCACGACGGTTCATCCCTAAGTACTATATAATTCACTTTCAGCTACTGCACTAGTGTAAAAACCTTCAAAGTATTGACCTATTTAGGCTTATCTAACTATTGCTGTGTCATGTCCTGACATTTCATCGATAGCTTTGTCAATGGCGATTTCAGTACATTTATATACACGCATGCACACCACCAACCGCATGGAGAGAATCAAACAGATGCTATTGAAATCAGACCATTTTAATACACAACTTTGCAATTACCTAAGAAATTACCTGAGGGATGGGGATCTGAGGGCCCAAGAGAGAGGGACTTCTCAAATACTGAGTGAGTCGTAAGAAGCAGCTGCTGAGTTACACCCATAAGCTGGGGTGTGGGAAGCAAAATCCCATGGGCGAGAGGTTCCTGCAGAAGCAACGGCAGGGAAAGAAAGGAGCACCTTTTATCCCCCCCCCTTTTCTGCTGCCCCCTCCTGGTCCCCTCCCACACTCTTATCAGCTCTACTGTAGCTCCTCAACTCTCCTCCTCCTCCACTCAACACAGTGATCAGCTCAAGCAGCTCTTCCAGTGGGTAGGTGCCCAGCTACACAGCCTCCTGGGGAGGCAGTGCCCCAGAGTTGAGTGTTGGGTCAGCAGAAGCTCCATCGCCAACATACCTGGCAGCTAGGCCCAGCCCCCCAGAAAGAGCCTCCAGCAATAGCCAAACAAGCCACAGCACCCTATCCAGTCACAAGAAACAGCTATCTAGCTCATTCTCCTAGCCCACTGCTTGGACCATGTCACCTTTCTCCTTTCGTCCCTCCACTGGCTCCCATTTCTCTGTTGCACTGAATATAAACTGCTTGTCTTCACTTTCACATTGCCCATCTGATCCTATCATCTCTCATTCCCTTCCGAGAGGTCAACTCCTGCCTCCAGTTGGACCAAGATGCCAGCCTCCATTGCTGGCTTAAATATTAAACAAGCACCTTCGTGCTTTTACCTAGGCTGCCTTAAGAAATGAGTATGTGTGTATGCCCAGTAGAAAGGGAGTAGAAATCTCTAATTGTGATGCATGCCACTTAAAAAATATCAGTGATAGGAAGAGCGAAATAAAGGTAGTGATTAATATACATATTTCCATATGAACTACTAGTATATATTATATGCTACATAATCTATAGTCTACTGCTAGACTATTATAGAAAAGATTTTTTTTAATCCAAAAGTATAAGGTTCCAATCACAGTTTAATATGCGTTTCCCAAGATCAGAAAGATGAATGCTAATTGCTACTGTGGCTATTTTATTTTATTTATTCTTCTGCAAACATGAGGGGAGAAGGTTCCTGATCAAACAAGTTTACAGTCTTGTTCAGACACAGCATACATTGCATATAGGACTGAGTTTGAGGTGGCAAAGGAAACTTTTTTTTAAAGGCTTCATGGAAGAAGCGCTTTTATAGGAGGCTTGGGAGAATGAGAAAAGAGGCGCTGGGTGCACAGTTAGGTGGACACCAAGCATATAGATGAGACAAAAGGAAGGATACATATGGGGCTGTAAGGATGGAAGCTTGGGTGAACAGTAAAAGGGTGAAAGTAATGTGATATGTCTGTGAAAATGTGATGGAAATGTCTCTTGCATTACATTCTGGCTATGGATCACGAATGGTATCTTTTTTCAAAAAAAGGGCCACCACCAGCAATAGTCTATAGAATGTCAATTTTAATTTAAAAATTAAATTTTGACTACGTTATAGTTCATGTATGGTGAGAAGTCATTTTTATCATGTAAACTTTAAGATTGCTGTGGCAAGTAAAAACAGAGCCCTTTTTGTTTAACCTCTGGGATTTGTCACCTTGCCACCCCCCAGAAAATGAATAGCTAGTTTTGAGGGCAATTCTTGTTAATTCTTAAACTATGAATGACTATAAGAACTGTTAAATCTGGTCATGTATGCTTCTCTTGGCAACGTGCCAGTGATTTTCAAATCTGCGTCAGTGAGTATATTTTACTGCATAAACTCTCAACAGCTATGGTCACTAGCAAAGTATTATCCAGGAAAACAATGTACCAGCTTTTCAAGAGCAAGTACAGAGAAGGTCTCACGCACAAATACATAATGGAAGCATGTGTGGATCCTGGGATTTAGTGTGGTAATATGTACAAGTAGAGAATAATATTACCATTGGTGGTGATGCTGAATTGTTCCTGATTCAAGCAAACAGAATGGAAAGAAAAAAAATAATTTATGAGGAAATATATCTATGTTGTCTGAAACATGGCATGAGTGTCATCTCGTTCCCAGTATTGATCCCACATACCATCTCCTGTATTACTAACAAGAAAATAAGGTAATTCCAATATATATTAACTTAGGGGCAAGTTCTGCCCCTTTCTTTACAGTATAAAAGGCCTAACATGCAGTGGAACTGACCAGGTCCCGCTGTACAGGGAGTGTATAAAAAAATGGAAGCAGTGATGGGGATGTGGAACATCTGCAAGGTGTGCAGTCAAGAACCCTGTGTAGCTGTGCTTGGGAAGGCTAGGCAGGCTGGATATGTGGTCAGGGGGAATCCATCTGTACACAGATTCACCAGCTATTTATTACCCATGCAGCACATGTTTCAGGCAGAACAGAAATTTACTGCAGCCTGAAAGTTATAGTAACAGCTCTGCGCTGAGCTGTGGCCTCCTTTTCTCCCTGCCCCAACTGTGATAACCATCACACAGCCCTCTATGGGCTACAGGCTGATTTGCAAGATTAGGCCCTGGATGTAGAATGCATATATAATTCACCACATCTGACCATTTCAACTCTCTATCTTGTAAAAATGTCACTCATTAAATGCGCTTAACCCCTTATACAATAGGCAGGCATAACAAAAAGAAACTGGAGTCATTTGACTAAAGTACAGTATTTAGATTAAAGGTCAAGAGTCACAAGTCCATAGAAAAAAGAAAACATACAAGGGAATGGTAGATGAAAAAAATAAAATGAACAATAATGAACATTCAGTTTGCCATAAGGGGGGAAATTGATTCAGCCATCAATATGTGCATTAGCAATGAACAAAAATGGTTTAACTCTCCAGTCTTTCAACTCTTATGGAAAAGTCCTGTAGACTTTAATGGGTATAAAATTAATAGAGTATAGAAATTACTTTGAAAATCTATAGTATTTCATAAAGAGTGATCTTTCTATTGTTTTTTTTATTTCTATGGAATGACTATAATTTGCATTTAAAGGCTTTAGGATGATTCAAAAATTCTATAGAATGGTTATTATATAGAAAGGAAACCTCACTTTGAAAATTATCTATGCTGGATTTCTTGTTATTTTCAAAGCATATAATTCCTTCTCTGCATGTGCACAGCCCACCCACTCACACCTGGAAATGCAATCTTGGCTCATGATTACAGATAGGAAAGTGAAAGAACTCCAGATCGACACATCTAAAGTTAGCACACTGCCTCTATTGTTCATTAGCAAACACTGAAATGATACACCACCAGGCAGTGCTGAAAGTATAGTAAAACACATCCCTGAAGGTAACTGACCTGAAGTTGCTCTGTCATTTTCATATTTTTCATTTTCTCCAGGTTCCAAACAATTTTTTAAACAAAGGAAAACTCAACTATGTTTCAAAAGTAGCTCAGAAGTTGAACAAGATTTTTAAGCTGTGAAGTATATTTCCGTTCTTAAGGAGAAAAATATGGATATCTGGTAGCAACTAAAATCACCCACTGTTTATACCCAGTTTAGAAAAAAAAAATTAACTTATGTCATCCATCTGCCAGTGCAGACTGACAGCTGGATGTCAGCTAAAAGCTACAAGAGCTTGTTCACAAAAAAGAAAGAGGAAGAAAAGGAGTTTTGGCATTCTAGAGCTGACTAATCAACCACATCTCTCTTCTGCCTTGATGTCATTCACAATCTTTCACACCATGCAATAAGTTCTACATTCCAGCTCATTCACATAGATGTTGAACAGAAATGATCCGAAATCTGAACACACTAGTAACCCACTTGATTACTTAAAGTTTTAACCACCCAATCCTGCCTGCCAACCAACTTTTAATAATGCTACCAGTAGTTGTTCTACCACTGAAACGTATGTTTTTGGGTTTGCTTCTCACTAAAGGTGAAGTTTACCCCTTTGCTGATGGCCTATGCATCACTTAAGGCCTGTATCCTCTTTTGAAGTCATAAGTGGGACTTAAGTGGTGCATAGGCTTTGTGTCGGCCTTCTGCACAGGGTGAATTTCAACGAAAGGTTCTTGTTTGTTGGTGTCCTTTCAGTTTTGAATACTCCTCTTATCAATACATGTCGATTAGTTACAGTTATTCAAACTCACTTTAGGGTTTCTATTTTTCTGTTTTGTTTTGTACGAGGGATGGTGACAGGGAATGCAGTAGATTAAGCTGTGGCCAACACATAGACTAACAGGTTAGACTTTATACTGGCAGCTATGGTCTATCCAGGAATCTGGTACACACAGGACTGATGAATAGGAAGGGTAAAGTAAATCAACATAGCCGGCAGCACCCTTTCTTCTTAAGTATGACCATTTCCTAGAGAATTTTGTAAATACAGTACAGTGTATGTAACCAAGACCAAAGAGCACACAACATCACATAAAATCCCAGGTCAAAGGACATTTAGCAATCCTGAGGAGCTATAAAGTTTAGGCTTTGCAGGGCACAGGAGTAAAAGACAATCTACATGGCAAAGAGCTGTTTTTATTAGGACCAGGCTTCCTTTCATTAGGCCAGAAAAAGAGGCTGTATCAAAACCTTTCAGTTTTGGACAAAATAAAGCACATTAATTGTCCTCTGGGTGTTCTTTGGGGAGCTTTTAAAAGCATGTGGAAATATTTCTTGATTTAAGCAAAACACTGAGTTAACATTATATAGGAAAAACAGGCAATTCTAAAAGTAATTATGCCCAGATAGATACTGCAAATAGAATAGGAGTTAGACAAGAGTAGAATGATGTCTAATTGGATCAGAATTCTTCAAGATTTTATCATCTCTTGAAGCAGTGCTAATGTTAGTGGACAAAATTCTAACAAATGAGAGTGTGTGCACGTACATGCATGATTTTAAATAACAGCCTAGAAAAGCACTTCCTATAAATCAAGCTCTTTCTCCCATGTCTTGTCCAAATAAAACCTTTAAAATCATTTAAAGTACATCTCTTGAAATGGGACATGTTCCTTAATAATGCTGAAATGATGAAATCAAACTTATTGAACTATTAAAAAAACAGCCTTTGCCTTCTAGACCATGTCTCTTGGAGTCAAAAGCTTATTTAAAGGAGTGCTTGTTAAGCTGACTTACAGAAAGAAAAATAAAGCCAGCCCTTCTGTTGTTTGATCTGAAATTGAGATAACAAGAGCATTTCAAATAAAAGATTTTTCAAATGATTCAACTTTAAGGTAAAGTTAAGTTTTTAAAAGTTGAAACAAATCTATTAAGTCATTTAACTTGACCTGATCTGACGAAACGTCAGGCCAGGTTCTTTATTTTACCATCTTTAAACAAGTGATTTTTTTTTTGCTTCTTTAATGAGCTTCTTTCACTTTCTTTCCCTTCTATTAACATAAATAATACAATAAAAGAATAAAAAAAATTCCACTTGCCTGCTCTAAAGGTGCTAAGGAGATGTGACAATTACAAACCGAAGGGAGAACACCGCGACAGAAAGCAGCAGGGCTAGTGCAGTGGAAATAGTTTCAGGTCACTGATCCAAACCCAGCCCAGTCCAGTAGTGATGGAAAGCTGTTACCACTTGACAGCTGTTTGGCACCTACTTAAAATAAGTGTACCATCTCAGTCCAAGCTCTCACATAACAAAAACATCCATTATACTTGGCACTAACTAGACTCCTTAGAAAGGCCAAGGGCTGAGGCAGTGATGGATTGCTGTACCTGTGTGGAACCTCTGGGAAGTCAATGGGGCTCTGTACAGGTGCAGCACTCCGCTTGTGTGCAAGAGGTGGCTGTGCCTAGGGTTGGAATTTACCCTGTGCAGAAGACCAGCACAAGGCCTATGCATGACTTGAGTCTTCAAAATAGGGGGCTAGTGGGACTGAAGTGGTGCATAGGTCTTGTGCATAAAGGCAAATCACAGCCATAATGAACAAGGAGATTTTACTGACTTTTGACTCTATGAGGCGGCCAGCTCAAGATCAGCTTTAAGGCTCATTGGCCAGGCAGAATGGGGAAGCCTATGTTATTTCGGTTCTATTGAGAGGATTTCAGTTTGCAGGGTTTTTTTTTAATAAGCAGTATATCAAAACCAAAACCACTGGAAAGGTGAACAAATTCTTTAAAAATGTGAGGAGGATATTCCTAGAAAACGAGATCATCTGGTCACCCAAGGTGTGCTATTAACTTGCTGCTATGCTGCACACAAACCTTCTAACAGAAGCAGCCATATTAAGTCTACTGAAGCGTTAGTATCCAATTTACACCAAGACAAAAACTCATTTTTGAACACTTTATTTGAATTGAAAAGCTTCTGCCTCTATTCCATTCATTTCAATATATCTTTAGTTATGGAAAAGGTTTTTTTTCCAGATTTTTAAAGAAATACCTCTGTTCCCAATTTATCTTTACAGTTTTAAAAATCATTTTTAAGTTCTGAACCTTCACACACGTTCTTTGGGAAGGATGAACGAAGGCGACTTGTTAACCTACACACAGAAGGGAAGCCAAGATAGCCTTGTTATTTTATCTTTCAATGATCTGACAACCAGGAAAGTTTTTGTGAAACTTCTAAATAAATACAAGTACCTTTGCACCACTAATTTTAAAACTGTGTTAGTATGTCCATCATTAACACTGCTATAAAAATAGTGTAGCCATTTTTAAGATATAAAATTTAAAAAATACACTCTTAAAAATATTTTAGTTGAGCTCCACTGACCTAAAAAAAGGCTCTGTTTTTAAACTGAAAGTTTCCATATGGCAAAAGAATGCCTTTGGGGATCTGCAAAACATTAAAAAGTTAAAATATGGCCCAATTATTTCATTTAGAAATAATATGAACCTTCTGAATCAGAATAAACATCCTTTACATGCACAGAATTCCACCGGGAAGGCAGAATTATGTGCAAGCATTAGTCCGATTCTTATTAATGGGACATAACCTGAAGTGTTTATTTGCCACATCTATTTAGCATGATAGAGAAAGAAAGAATTCCTTCAAACAAACCCAAATGCATCCAACTAGTGGGTGGAAAGTACAGTAATTAGTTGTATTCCAGGCTGACCAGTCCAAAAGATGATCTCTCCATCCCAGTTTTTCCTGGCACCTTTTCCTTTAAAATGTGTTCTCAGAATGGAAAAGGTTATCAACCTCTGAACAGCTGGGAGAACAGGCATCAGAAATTCCAGAGCAGGATTTGTTTAGGGTCATGTTTTCTAAAAACTCTTATAATAGAATATTGCAGTCCTAATGGTTGCTGGCTTCTCACGTATTAGAAAGACATTTTTAAGGTATCACTAATATTTTGAAAGGAACTTATATATTTAGGACCCTGAATGTCTCTTTAAGCAGAATTGACACAATGTTTAGCAAACATAGTTCCTAAGTAAATGCCTCAACCT
Source organism: Trachemys scripta elegans (assembly GCF_013100865.1). Classification (NCBI taxonomy): domain Eukaryota; kingdom Metazoa; phylum Chordata; order Testudines; family Emydidae; genus Trachemys; species Trachemys scripta. Next base: position 51,066,649 of record NC_048302.1, read on the forward strand.
TGTTAAATATACCATGCATGTTGGACAAAATGCACCTCAAGTACCGCCTTGCATGTCTGATATATTACTTTGAAAGGGCCATGTTCCAGTGGAATATTCAAAAAATACTGTCTCATTTTACAACTTCATCAGGAGAAATTTTTAATTTGTTATTTTTTTAAACTAACTTAGCATTATCTCAAGAACCAAAATGCAATCTAAGAAATCTATTATAAAAGCATGTTCATCATCATCTGATAAGCTGTCTTCTCTTCACTAGTAGACTTCAGGACATTTTGGTACATAGGTGCTGACTTTTGTTTTTGCTGGTGGGTGCTTTTGAAGAAGTGTGTCTGTTTGGGGAGGGGCTCTGCCAGTTTTGGGGTGAGGCTATTTTCAGCATATTTATACACTTCTTTCATATTCTAGTTATTGAATGTGTGTCTATCATTGATATCTTAATTTAATCATCATTAAACTACATAATTACATTATCATGAATTACAGTATATTAAAATCATGCACTCACCTACAAGCTGTCTTCACTAACGGCCCAGTTTAAAGACATTACATTTCACTGTAGCTTTCTGGATGAAACTGTCAGCAACACAGTGGCTCATAGGTGCTCAGTAACGGGTTTACAGTGGCATCAATGGCGCTGGGCCCACATGCAGAAGGGGCCCCAGCATCTGATCCGGGCCCCCACCACCACCTGCTCGCGCTCTGCCCCCACTTGGCCTCTTCCCCCTGAGGCCACGCCCACCGCTTGCTCCTCTCCGCCCCTACCCCCTCTCCTCCTGCTTGCTTCCCACCCTGTGTGAGCAGCAGGTAGGGGCTTCGGGGTTAAGGGGAGGCTGAGTGGAGGGCGGAGCCTTGGGGCAGAGCAGCAGGCAGGGCCTCGGGGGAAGAGGCTGAGCGGGGGCAGGAAGAAGCAGGGGGCGGGACCACGGTCTGGGTGCCAGGGCCCACAAAAGATTAATCCAGAGCACCCTCTATTTTTTTCAGTGGGTGCTTGAGCTCCAGAGCACCTATGGAGTCAGCACCTATGTTTTGGTATCTTGTTCTGCATCTTTTCCATATATTTTCTCTGCTTGAAGCACTTTTCTTTGTTGTCATGCAGCACCATGCTAATCAGAATGTGGCAAATATAAGAAAAAAACTTCTACCACACAGATTTCCAGATATGTTTTTGTACTTGGTACAACGTGTCATAACATAGGGTCTAATTATTGTCACAACAGAGCATATCCTCTTGCTCGCTCTCCAAAGAGAAGTGCCTCAGACACATTAATCTAAGTGAAAATGAGGAGAATGTCAAATAAGCCTGTTGGCGCTATCAAAACTATAAAGCCTAAAGTTGTGTGTATATTTCACAAATGTCTTTCTGGGCACTTTCAAGGTTGAATGTGTTTCACTCTCCGATCTGGAATAAGGCAATCCAGAGCCCTGAGCACAACATACTACAGGGCCCCCCTGTGGCCCCATCACTGTGCTATGGTGGTGACAGGAGTGCTCCTGGCCTCCCTGATTGATAAATAGCATGGGGGTTCCCTTTTTCTGAATCCAGGAGTGACAGGAGATGCCATTCTCCCCTCTACAGAGACTTGGTTGCAGCAGAGTATTTCCCCGCCACACCCTCCGAGTACTTATCCCAGCAGCTGGCGTGTGCCCAGGTGGGTGGTGTGTTGGCCTGCTGCACTCTTCTCCCCTTGCCACACACAGAGTCCTCCACTGCATGGGGCAGTCTCCCCTCACAGAGCTATACTTTCAGGCTGGCTGCAAGTTCAGGCAGACTTCACTGCATCCATCTTCTTCACACTGAGGAACCTAATTCAGTTAAAATAAGAACTGACAAAAACCCTCAACCAAAACTTGAACTCAACCATTTTGAGATTCCTAAAACGTGTGTTACGGGGGGGGGGGGGGAGAGAGAGAGGGGGTCTCTCTACATGTCCTGATTTTGGCTGGAATACAAAGTGCCATGATAACTAGGGAAACGCGATTTTAACAGTATGCTGCAAAGTAAAATATGATCTTGTGATGAGCAGGTATTACCATGAAAAGATAAACATTACCACTTTTTTGCTGATCAGGCTGAAACCGGTAAGTATTGAAAATTTTACAAGAAAACCTGAATTCATGAGCCCAAAGTAATCTGAAAAAAGCTTCTGTTAAGCACATTGTGACAGGTATGATGAACGCAGGCCTATCTGGAGAATACGGTCTTTAGTGTTATGAAATTTTATCTGTATGTTAGAGCCAGGCCTTGAAAGCATGAAAACTTCAAAAACCATTATACGAAGATGAGACAGATGATATAAACCCATGGAATATTCATAGGCATTTGTATGAATACATGTTATATATATTTGTGTGTTCCTAGCTCACAAGGCATGCGGCGAGACTTCCTGTGGAATCTGAATTCACTAGGGTATGATTAATGCAAAATCTCAAGGCTGGCTATGCAGCTATCCAGTCCTTTGTACCTTGGGCCCCATTGGCAGGCTTCTACCTGTTTTGAGGAGGCTGGGAGACAAAGTCTATTGGGGATAAAGGCTGACTTTAAACACACTTTCTGGGATCTTGTTTTTGATTCAACAAATGGATATGACCTTTTGTCCAAAGGGAGACCCCACTATGCTGAAAGGTTGAAAGGACTGAAACTTGTCAGGGTCCCGATAAGGCTGATGGACAACTTCTGGTATGTTTAGTAGATGTTTAGACCTTTATATGTTTTCTCTGTATGTTTCTGTTCTTAAATAAAGAAACTCTGCTTTGAAAGAGCTGAGTGGTTCCTGGTAAATCACTGTCCTTGTCCTTGGAGAGAAACTAAAGAGCAGGGGGCTGAATGTTTGTCAGACCTGCTTAGGGAGAATCACAAGGAGACTGCAGTGTAAAACCCCTGTTCAGAAGGGAGTGGATGAGGGTCTCTGCCCAGAGAGATGACAGTTAAGGTATATCTACACTGCAATTAAATGCCCACAGCTGACCCACATCAGCTGACATGGGCTCAGACTACAGGGCTGTTTAATTGCGGTGTAGCTAAATCCACTGAGATTTTGCCCAGATTTGTTGTTCATGAGGCATTATTCATCTTTTTTAGACTGGTAACCAACCCGGGAACGCTGAGAGAAATCTCTCACTTTTGAAACAATACAGCTAGCAAAATTTCCTGTAAACAGAATATGTTGTAACGTGTATTTGCTATAGGGGGCTGAAGAGTACCTTGCTTTATAATAGTCCTATAACTTGAAGAAAATAGAGAACATTCAGTTCACCTACTCTGGTCCTATATCTTGTCCTCATGAACTTGTTTTGCCTTAGGTGATCCTGTTGTTGATGTCTGCATTAGACCACCCTTCCCCATTGTCTGTTAGCTTTATTTGCATGTTACATCTCGCCTTGCCTGCAAATTTTTCAGGGAAGGATCCATCTAGTGCTATGTGTACGTAGAGGGCCTAGCACATTGGCATCCTGACCCTGATGGGGCCTGTGGTGTTCAGTGATCACTTAATGCTTAAGGAGCTTGTCACTGGTCTCTTTTATTCTGTGTCCAGTTCCAAATGACTGTGCATAACAACAAGAGCTTCACAGAGCACTTCACTGCCATGGCCCCTAATGTAATGTAAACCAATTCACAGTCCTCCCTCGCCTCCTTTCTTGGTATTCCAGCCCCCTCTCCCACACGGATCCCTTGACTAGTTGAGGGGCTGCCATGAGATCCAGAAGAGGTGGACAGGTCTCACAGAGGTGACTGAGCCCTTCTGTGCAGGAAAAGAGAGATCCATGCATCAAGGATCCGCTCCAGGCCTGGAGCTGAAGGGCCTCACCCATGCCATTGCTATACATTTTCCCTAATGTTGTCAGAGACGGCAGATTTTAGACAAATATTTGTCTCAATCTTTCCAATTTGTCTACTTTGTGCATTTGATAGCACTTTCTGTACTGTCAGTTTCACTGTCTGCCATATAGAGACAACTTGTGCTTTGTGGGTTACACACACCAACATGAAAAGAAGAAAAAAAAATGTAAAATAGGAAAATGTCATTGTGAAATCACAAACGTTGGCAGAGGGTCAAGGGCAGGTGTAGCAACCAACTACTTTAACTCACTTTTTGGAAACTGATGATTTCACACTGGTGGTATTCCTATAAGAAAGTCATCAGCCTTTCAGACCAGCAGTGTTATGCTGGCACTGGTGCAAGTCTTAGGGCTTTTTGACACCATGCAATTAGTGCTCATCAACTTGAGTGTAAATTTTAGTCTGGACTAGCATATCACGCACGAAGGGACTGCATGGACCCTGCTGCCACATACTAAAAGTTCCTTCGCATGCGTTATCTTAATACCATCTGAAACAAGACTACATCAATGACACAAAAGAACTTTTAGCATGTAGAAAGGGGTCCCCCACACCAGATACTGCATGGCACGTTGCTGTGGACCAGAATTTACACCTCACCAGTTGCGCACTAATGCACTGTGTAGACAAGCCCTTAAAATAACAAATCCAGGACCTCAGACCACTGTAATTTTCAGCACCTGCTAATTGTCTAGTTTTGCATCACTTTGGAGTTTTAACAGGGCTTTAACACACATCGTATCTAAGGCACTCGGGACCCAATCCTCTCACTTTTTGAGAAAGTGGATCCCATGAGTATTCCATCTCCAGGATACAAGTTTGGTGTTTCTATGCTTTCACCGTTAGCTTGTGCAGTTGTCACAGGCTTTTCTCCCCTCACATTACTCCTTAGAACAAAATACTAATTCAGAAGAATCGCCAAGTGATTACAAGACACTAGTAGATAAGATTCTTATAATATATTCTTTTTCAGCAGCCAGTTAAGGGTGTATTTTCCACACAGACATTTAAAAATGCACAGCTCAAAATCATTTTAAGGAGTTTTTATTTTAATAAAGTAACTACCCAACTAGCGTGAAAGTGTCGTGACAATCTAAGTCTTTGGAGCTTATCCCCAAAACAACAAAACCCAGGAAAAGAAATGTACTGCAATACCTATGTGAAAGACTTCACAATTGAACTGAGGGTGAAATTGGTCAGCTGAAACTTTTATTGGTGAAAACTGCTGATTTGGTGACACCAGAACATTTTGAGAATTTGTGTTGGTTTCACCAAATTGTTGTGTGTAAAACAAACAAACAAAAAACAGAAGAAGTTGGAATGTTTCATTTTGACATTTTCGAAATCGAATGCTTCAAGTTTTTGGTTTGAAATAACTTTTCATTGAGAAATTTCCTTTAATGCTATCAAAACCCTTTAAAATGGTTGAATTTGAATGAAATGTTTTGTTGAGAAGGAACAGTTTTGTTTGACTTGTAGCAATTCTTCTTCTACTTATTTGGAATTGCCAATGAACCAGAAAACACATTATTCACATAGCTCTGCTTCACAGCTTCAGGTCCACATAAAATCTGTGGACCTCCCAGGCTACCCAGCTGTCTTCAGGCTGAGCACAGTGGTTACTCCAACTCAGGACCATCTCTTTTTCTGGAGTTGCCTTGGGAACTTCCAGAGTTGGGGGAAAGTGGGAGTTGAATTTAGTGGGCTCTTTGCAGCATGCCAATCATTCTCTTAAACAGGTGGAGTCAGTACATATGTCCCTTTGGGGCTTGTAAAGCTTGAAAGGCCAGAGATATTTATAGGCCTGATCAAGAAATAAAATATGAACAGTGAATGAAGCCTGAAAATGCACACACATTAACTGTTACCAAAAATAGCAAACACCATGTGAACTGGGAAATGTCCATATGATCACAGATGAAACAAAAGTTCATGAATGCTTTATATTTCTCCAAATGCCAGATTTCTAGTGCATACCTATACATATATATACACACACATACACATACTCTAGCTGCTCTTTTCATAAGAGAACTACAGTATTTTTAACCCAGAACTTAATGTTGATTATGCCTGGCCTGGCCCAAGCATGGGTGCGGGAAGGAGCTGACTTTGGGCACTTTATGTAAAGCCAGGGATAATTGCAATTTCTATGCTTGTGGCAATGCAAGTATTCCAGGCTCAGAGGAACAAATTGCTCCAAAGAGGGTAAGGAGGGGAGGAGAGATGGCCTTGAACACTGTCTGCACTAACTCAAGGAGCTGGCAGTCTCCAGAAAGGGAAGCATGCTGCACCATTCAAAGGGACATTGTCATGTATACATTCCCCACGTGCTCACCAAGGCAAAACCCTTCTGCAGCTCCCCTGGGGGCAGTTCAGCTCAGCATCACCCCTTATTCGAGGCTGTGGCTAAATGCCACAATCTAACCCCTGCTGTACCATTTACATTTGCATGGAATTGCTCCTGCTCTATGGTGCTATGACATTTCCAGATATGATACACCTCTACCCCAATATAACACGACCCGATATAACATGAATTCTGATATAACGTGGTAAAGCAGTGCTCCGGGGGGGGGGAGGGGAAAGGGGGGCAGGGCTGCGCACTCCGGCAGATCAAAGCAAGTTCGATATAATGCGGTTTCACCTGTAACGCGGTAAGATTTTTTGGCTCCCGAGGACAGCGTTGTATCGGGGTAGAGGTGTAGCACTTATTGCAGAATAGCCCACTAATAAAAAACAATGCAGTGTGACCATTACTACAGGTGAGGGAATGGGAAAAGAGATTTGACACTTTGCAGACTTTAAGATTAACAGGGTTGCTGATTCTTGAAACAGAAAATCCATAGCTGAGCTGAATATAAAACTAAAGAAATTCTCTCTCTTTCTCTCTCTCTGTCTAATCTTAAAATGCGATATCAGCTGATACATGCAGGTATTGAAAAAGGACACTCAGGGATTTAGCATACAAATCCTATTATTAACAACACCTAACAAACATTTCCTTGAAGACTGGGGCCCCACTGTGCTGGGTGTTGCAATGAGATTGGTTGAGCATATCTCCTGGTCCTTTACTTAGTGCTCTGAGCTACCATGCAAAAAATCTGATCTTGATTTTTAATAAGGGGTGGTAAAGGTAGATTCTACAATGAGTTCCATCTAGCTCTTCATGGCCAGGAAAGTTACTAAGGGCCTTGAGGAAGAAATTCTCTATTCAGAAGAAGAGGAAAATGTCCTCTGAGCACATTCACAAAAATAAAGTAATAGCACCAGCAAAACAGCATGGATGAAATCTTGGCTCCAATGAAGTCAATGGGATTAACTTCAGTGGATACAGGATTTCGTCCCATATATGCAGCACTATGAAAATGTCCTTCCTCCAGGCCCACTTTGGGACGGTCCCTGCCTCTGGATCCTGTCAGGAAATAAAGAAACCCCCAACCAGTAACAGAAAGAAAAACCAACAGCACTGTGGGATAAGCACAACAATCCACAGAAGCTACAACAGTGGCAGCAAGTGCAGGGTTTGGATGCAGTGTACTCTGTACATACTGCATGGCTGCAGCTCGCACAGCTTCAATCATAAGAAGAAACCACGCAAATCTCCAGTGCAGACTCAGCCCAGGAGCATTCTTCTGTCATTAACGGGGGGTGGGAGTGGAGGGGGGGAGGGGAAGAGAGAATCGAATACCTCTGCAAAGATTCCTAGCAGCAGCCAAAGCCATTATTTGTAAAATCAAAAGACAAACCAAACTCACGTTGGGGTGGGATGGGGGAAGTGGGGAAAAGCTCTGTGGTTCTAGGTCTCTGACCACACTGGAACTATTCAATACAATTAGTGAATACAATTCTGACATAATTCTTGTTGTTTAAAGCCATATCTATAATACAGCTGTAATCAAGTCAGTTAAACCGTGGTTGCCCTCTGACCCCTTATAACTTGGTTTAAGTTGTAGTGTGTATTGGCTGTAACTGTCCCCCCCAGCTGGGTTAAAACTGTGTTCTGTTTGAGAACTCTAGGGCTTAATTTCAGAGGGGCGGAACACTTGCAGCTCCCACTGAAGTCAATTGGAGTTGTGCGTTCTCATCACCTTTGAAACTCAGGTCCCTAACTCCTAAACGAACACGAAAGGGTTAGTTTACTGCCAGCCCTTTGCAGAGTGTACAACAAGGTCCAGTTGCTGAATACTATTGTGAATCAGACCATATGGATGCGTTCTTGAGATGATGTAAGTTTGCGCACCTGACCATGCCAAAAAATTGTCAAGCATTAAATGTAATCCTGAAAAGAACAAAGTCTAATAATCATGTATAACTAATAAATAATATTGCTGCCCAACCATTATTAACTGAAAAACCAAGCACCAAATCAGAATACCATGGATGAGATTGTGTGCTAAGTGCAGGACATACACATTCAGCCCAGGGCGTTGGAGCTGGCTAAGGCGGCTTTAAGCTTCCAGTATGCCTTCCTGATTCTGGTTGTTCTGAGGGTTGATGCAACTGCTCAATGCACTTAGGAGCTGCTTAAGTTATCACAGCCAATAGCTGCCAATAGGCTGCAGCACCATCCAGACTCTCCACAGTGCTATAGGCAGTTATTCTATCAATGCAGGTGCTTATGAAGGGGAGATTTCCCCCTGCCCAGTTCAGGGCCTATTCTGGTTCTTTTCAAAAGTCGCATCAGCACTTCCTTCCAGTGCCTTGCAACCAGCCCCGGGCTCTAGACCAGGAGGGAGAATCTCTCCCCTTAGCTCTGTTTTCTGGCTTTGCCATTTTCAGTAGGATTCTCTGATAGGGATACATTGCCTCTGCTGCTATTAGAATGACGGAAAGCAACATCAATAGATTCATGCTGTATAGTTATCCTGTGCTGGGTGTTTTTTTTTTTTTTTTTTTGTGTTAATGAGGGATAAGGAACTGACTCTCTAATATGAGAACTGGAGAATCTAAATAGGGTGGATGAGTGGGTACTAGAGACCTAAAGCACACTTCCATGCTGCTTTAGTCAGCTGAAGAGTTCCTTTTGTGTAGTGGAATCCCCCAGTGGCGTAGATCCAGTGTAGCTGCCCTGACATCAGTTCCCTCCAAATCCTTACAGGATACTTATTGAGAGCAAGATGGGAGGAAAAGGTGAGTGGCTGGCGCACTGCTACACTCTCTGGCTGGTGTAATGGCCCCTTAGCAGCTGTCACAGCTGAATGCAAAGTAGAGTAGCTGTGAAAATGCTCTATATTGTGTTGGGGGCCAACATGGCCCTTGGACAGCCATAGAACTGAGGGACACAAATGTAACATATCCCTGTGTTGAGTCCTATGCCTGATCTGTGTATCTAGCCCACTGTTTGTAGTACAACCAAGTATGTCAGTGAGGTAGACCAACAGAACAGAACTGAAGAAGTTCTGCACTCCTCTCAAATGGGTATCTGACATCCCATATTATTTTATGATAAAATGAAGAACAGTGGGGGTAATTCAATTACATACAATGATATACATCTGGAGTAACTACTGGCTTGAGTGGTGTTACTCTGGTCTTAAACCTGCAAAACTGACATCAGAATACCGCTTAACATCCTTAGTAAAATTTTTGTACCACCAAATAAAAATCTTAATGTCACCAATTAAATCAATCATGAGAAGCACAACAACATTTAACAGGGGCACTGTCAAGATACAAAGGAACAAAATGTTATTAATAAGATTTTACTAACTTAAAACTAACCACTCACCTAAAATATCTCTCATTGATTAAAACTGATCAGCCCAACAAAACGAGGCCAGAGCAAGTCTTCACACACGAGCTCTTGGGCTGGCACCATGCATGTGGGAGTCTGTGTATGCACATAACATTGTCTCTGCTCTCCTGCTGGTTTCATGATTTGGATCATGCAAAGAACCAAAACTAAGGCGAGTCCTTTTTTTCAGAAAGACTAGGACTTCTTCTCCAGAAAGAAGGAAAGTTGTCATTTTAAATCCCTTACTGGATCACAAGAATGGAGCCAACAGAGACCTGAGGGCCAGTCTGAAAGGCCATGGTGAGACCATTTTTCTCCTCCACCCTGAATATTGCGCCACTTCCCCTAAATCCTCTGTTTCCTTGCTATGATGCCGTGCTCAAGTGAAAATGACAGCTCACTCCATGAAGTAATAAAAGTCAGCACTTAGGAGATCAGAAAGTTAGTTTCATTGGCATTCCACTGCTGGGAGAAGCTGACACAACAGAGCAGTGTAGCTGACTCATGCAGAGTGGTAATAAGAGAAAGAACTAAAGGAATTAAGACAACAAAAAGGAAGAAGAATCTCTGGGAAGGCCATTTAGAAACAGTCCTCTCCATGCTCATCTTGTCTTGTCTCTCTCCCTTCATGTTGTTACTTTTCTTTCTTTTTCACTTACAGAAAAGTGATAAAGTTCAACCATTATATCCCACTGGAGCAGCATATAGCAATGTTAAGTAAACATAGTTAAATATCCAAAATTTCTTAGGACCTAGGCAAGTTTCACACCCAAACCAATGTTTTGTCATATTATTCTATTCCATATCGAGTACACATGCGGGTGTTACTTTTCTGTTTATATGCCCAACAACGTGCATGTACATGCTTCAGTCATGTATATACAGACTTTCCAGTTGTCTGTTATTTTTGCCTACAAGTGGCATTTGCAGACTGAGACAGCCCTCATTTTGGAGAGCTGACAATCATTTTCTTAAACAGTCAGAGGAAGATTCTGAAAACAAAATGTTACTTTTAGTGACAGGGTAGGGATGACATTTTGGGATTGTCAGCATGAACGGTGTCCATTAAAGTAGTAAAAAAGGACCAACACTCCTTTTGAAAAACTAAGACTAGTTTTCAAGAAATAAAAAGTAAAGCTTCCAGTGATGTAAAGAAGACAATGAAAAAGCACAAAAGGAATCCAAATATATTTTTCCCCCCCTTGATTTCAAGGAAGTGTCCTACAGTAAGGCAAGTGACTACAGCTTTACCTTTTATTTATAAAAGTATACATCGAGGAACAAAATATGTAGGCCATATTTATTGGATGGGGACTCTCTTCTGAGAAGCAGTGACTTTGAAAAAGATTTGGGAGTTTTGGTGGATAATCAGATGAACATGAAGTCCCAGTGTGATGTTATGGCCAAAAGAGCTAATGTGATCCTTGGATGCATAAACAGGGGAACCTTGAGTAGGAGTAGAGAGGTTATTTTAGCTCTGTTCTTGGCACAAGTGTGACTGTTGCTGCATAATTCAAGAAGGATATTGAAAAATTGAAGAGGATTCAGAGAAGAGCTATGAGAATGATTCAAGGATTAGAAAACATGGATTAGAAAATAGTGACAGACACATGGAGCACAATCTATTTAGCTAAACAAAGAGAAGGGTAGGGAATAACTTAATTGCAGTCTACATGCACCTACATGGGGAATAAATATTCAAAAATGGTCTCTCCAATCTAACAAAGAAAAGTATAATATATTTCAAAGGCTGGAAGTTGAAGCTAGACAAAGTCAGAATGGAAATAAGGCGTAGATTTTATAACAGTGAGGTAATTAACCATTGGAACAATTTACCAAGGGTTGTGGTGAATTCTCCATCTTCGGCAATTTTAATATCAAGATTGGATGCTTTTCTAAACAATATGCTCTAGCAATTATTTTGGGGAAGTTCTCTGGACTGTTTTATACAGGAGGTCAGACTAGATGATCACAATGGTCTCCTTTGGCCTTGGAATCTATTAATCTATTTTATGTTCTTAAAGCAAGAATGAAACTCTGCATGTATAACAATAAATAGTACATCGAAGAAAGACAGAACAGGGGATAAGGACTAGCCAAACTTGGCAGACAAGGGCATCCAACAAATGAATTTAACAAAGGAGCTGGGTTATAGGTGGAGATTATCAAAGAAGGCCTTGGTAAAAGGATTCACTGTCAAACAACATGTGAAGATGTCTATAACTTTAGTTTACTTTGTGTTAATAGAAAGGGCCTATTTCTACTTAGTCTAGAGTATTCTTCCATGCATTTCACTTTGCTATTCTATCAGATTCAATCCATTTATTTGCACATTGGGTTCAGAGTATCTGTGATACTCCATGATAATTCAAAGGTGCCATTTTAAGCCAAAGTTACTTATCCTCTAGATTTCAGTGAAATTTAAAGTAGTAAAAACAATATTTCAAGTCCCACACATCTATACATTTCTTTGTGATTCAGGTTTCTGCATACTATTTTCAGGGCAAACTCTGCCAGAAGGAGAAACTTACTACTTGTTGTGAAGTTACCGTCCCCAACCTGGGGAAGAGGATCTGCATCCTGGATGACTTGTAGTACTCCCACAGTCCGGACAGGAGGATCCAGAGCTACAGAGCTTTCATTCACGGTTATATCACTAGCTCCTGTAATCTGATTAGTTGGCGGTCCTCCTATAGAAGCTTCAAAATCTGGAGGCATATCATCTATGCAATCCGCATTTGGCTAATGGAAACAAAAAAAAAGTCTTTGAGCTTTTATTCTACGGAGAAAATATTAAGTACTATAGTTACAAGAAAGAAGCTGGGTAAAATTTTCAAAATCCTCTTAAATGATTTACCATTCACCTTCATTGAGACATTGGCTGCTAAGTGCCTAAATCACTTAAAAATGGGACTCAGGCTTCTGAAAATTTTAGCCACCTTACTTTAGGAGCAAACTCTGCCTTCAAATATTTGTTTGGCTCCTAGTGATCTAGTTGGAATTATGCATAGATTATATATGACCAGAAATGGACCTCTTAACTTTAAACATAAGCAAAAAAACCTTAGTGTTCTTTATTTTCATATTAACATAAACATAAGAACAGCCATACTGGGTCAGACCAAAGGTCCATCTATCCCAGTATCCTGTCTTCTAACAGTGGCCAATGCCAGGTGCCCCAGAGGGAATGAACAGAACAGGTAGTCATCAAGTGATCCATCCCATCGCCCATTCCCAGCTTCTGGCAAACAGAGGCTAGGAACACCATCCTTGTCCATCCTGGCTAATATCCATAGATGGACCTATCCTCCATGAATGTATCTAGTTCTTTTTTGAACCCTGTTATAATTTTGGCCTTCACAACATCCTCTGTCAAGGAGTTCACAGGTTGACTGTGCATTGTGTGAAAAAAATACTTCTTTTTGTTTGTTTTAGATCTGTTGCCTATTAATTTCATTCAGTGACCCCTAGTTCTTGTGTTATGAGAAGGAGTAAATAACACTTCCTTATTTACTTTCTCCACATGAGTCATGATTTTATAAACCTCTGTCTCCCCCCCCCTTAGTTGTCTCTTTTCCAAGCTGAAAAGTCCCTGTCTTATTAATCTCTCCTCATATGGCAACCGTTCCATAACCCTAATAATTTTTGTTGCCCTTTTCTGAACCTTTTCCAATTCCTATACATCTTTTTTGAGATGGGGTGACCACATCTGCATGCAGTATTCAAGATGTGGGTGTACCATGGATTTATATAGAGGTAATATAGTATATTCTGTTTTATTATCTATCCCCTTCTTAATGATTCCCAACATTCTGTTCACTTTTTTGACAGCCACTGCACATTGAGCGGATGTTTTCATTCTCTGAGAACAATGACTCCAAGATCGCTTTCTTGAGTGGTAACAGCTAATTTAGACCCCATCATTTTATACGTATAGTTGGGATTATATTTTCCAATGTGCATCACTTTGCATTTACAAATATTGAATTTCGTCTGCCATTTTATTGCCCAGTCACCCAGTTTTGAGAGATCCTTTTGTAGTTCTTCACAGTCTGCCTGGGACTTAACTATCTTGAGTAGTTTTGTATCACCTGCAAATTTGCCACCTCACTATTTACCCCTTTTTCCAGATCATTTATGAATATGTTGAATAGGACCAGGCCCCATACAGACCCTTGGGGAACACCACTATTTACCTCTCTCCATTCTGAAAACTGACCATTTATTCCTACCCTTTGTTTCCTATCTTTTAAATGATCTTAAAGGAAATAACTGCTCTAGATTTTCTTCCTGAATTTATACATAAGTGGTTCCAGTTAATTAATTTAGATTTTTTCCCTCTCACCCACTCCTTTTAGGGCCCTATCCTGCAATCACTTACTATTATGTCTTGTGCTTATTATGGATGCTTCACTGATTTAAATGGGAGTACGATAAATATTGCAATATTGGGCCCTTAAATGGTAATATCCAATAAATACACAGTTTATTTGCTTTCTATATACCTGGATCCTCTTAATAGTATTTGTAGGAAGACTGTCTTGCAGTATGCAGAGGAAATGAAAAAGTATTGCCCAGAAAATTGACGTTTGCTTCCTCACAGAAAAACAAAAGGTTTGGGGGAGTGTGTCATGGAGTAAATGAGCACATATATTGATATGATCTGCCTGAGGTAGGCACACTGCTGAGTCAGATTATGAAATAAGCACACGCAATAACTGCAGGGGATTTTGTACCTTTTAAGTCTTAAAATACACATACTATAGAGCTGATATCAGAGACTTAAGTGAAGGCGGGGAACTGATAAGAACTGCATGTGTGCACATTTGTATGAGGGGTGGAAAAGAGGCGTATATATCTATTGCTAAGAGAAGGAAAATGTTTTCAATATTAAAAGACTTACATTTTGCCTATACTGTACTTCATTTCTTATAGCTGAAAATAATGAGAAAGAATAAAGAATTCATTGTAATGGGAATTTCAGGAGTCTTCCCTGTATTGTGGTCCCAGAGAAACCAAATGAATTAAAAAACAAAAGCAAAGGCAAAATGACTGTTTAGCTCAGAATTAAAACTCATGCCTATAAATGCACATTCTCAGTAAATTCAGGGCTACTGGAAAAGTGATTCAGATGCATTTAAAGCAGATGGTTACAGAGCTTGTGTGTTTTGGTGCCAAGACCTCTTAATATCCTCTAGATAGCAACTCACTGGTCAAGCTGAGATGACCAAATTGCAGTAGAATTTACTGATCTTTCAAGTATTTCTGTATTGGTTTATTTCCTGACTGTCAGACTGATTATTTCTGGAGAGTTCCCCTCTGAACACTAATGGCAATTGTGTGAGTAAATTCCCTTTGCTGTACATGAGAATGCAGACTCCTCTAAGCCTTTCAGCAAAGGTGTCAGGTCTGCTTTCTCCAGAGCAGGGAGAGGTTGAGCTTGCACAGCCACTTCAGAAATAACACCTTAAGGTTAGGACATAAAATAATAAAAACAAGGAAAATTCAAAGATTAGAGTACCGTGTGCAAGGTGTTCAACAGCACCTGTAAGCATAAAGGGGCATATTCAGATAGAACTGCAGTTACACAAATATCCTGTTAGGCCTAAAAAAGTTAGCAGACACTATAGGGCAGATTTTCAAATGTATTTAGGTGCCTAATCTGCTTAGACACTTTTGAAAATTCCACTAGCTGAGCATCTGCATCTATAGTCGCCTAAATACTTTTGAAAATCTGATTCAGAGGCCCTGATCTAGTGAAGCATTTAAACATTGTTAACTTCAAGTATCTGAGTAGTCCCACTGAAGAAAATGAGACAGCGTATGTTTTTAAAGCTAAACCTGTGCCCAAGTGCTTTACTTGTTCAGTCCTTTAGCCTGTTTCACCCTTTCCTGTGAATTTCCTGTCTTTTGTTGTTTCATGCCAGCATAATGGACTTAAAAAAAAAGTGCAGACTTTAACAAACTCAGAGAGCTGACAGGTAAGGTCCCATGATAAAAAAATCTAAGGGAAAAAAGTTCATGAAAGCTGCCAGTTTCTCAAAATGACACTATTAAAAGCACAGCAGCAATCTACCCCGATGCAAAAGATAGATAAGAGTAGCAGTAAGAAGCCAACATGGCTCATTCAGGAGCTCTTTCATGGCCTGAAATAAATCAAAAAAAGTAACCTACAAAAAGTGGAAACATGGATAAATTGCTAAGGATGAATAGCAAAGAACAGCACAAGCACATAGGGACAAAATCAGAAAGGCTGAGGCACAAAAATATGTTACTCCTAGTAAGGAATATAAAAAGCAATAAGAAGAACTTCTGTAAATACATTAGGAGAAAGAAAAAGATGGAGTGTATAGGTCCAGTACTTAGTGGGAAGGAGAGCTAACAACAGATGACATCAAGCAGGCTGTAGCATTTAATGCCGATTTTGCTTCAGTCTTCACTAAAAAGATTAATTGTGACCAGATGCTTTACACAATTAATATTAACTAGGGGGAAAGAACACAAGCCAGAATAGGGAAAGAGCAGGCTAACGAATATTTAGATAAGTTAGATATATTCAAGCCAGCTGGCCCTGACGAAATTCACTCTCAAGGTACTTAAAAGAAATAGCTGCAGCAATCTCAGATCCATTAACAATTATCTTTGAGAACTCATGGAGGATGGGTGAGGTCCTAGAGGACTGGAGAAGGGCAATCATAGTACCTATCTTTAAAAAGAGGAACAAAAAGGACCCAGGGAATTATAGACCAGTCAGCTGAACTTTGATACCTGCAAAGATACTGGGACAAGTTATTAAGCAATCAATTTGTATTGCCCAATTAGTGGATAATAGAGTAATAGATAATAACCAACATAGATTTGTCAAGAACAAGGGGAAAACAGTAGATGTGATACATCATGATTTTAGTAAGGCTTTTGATAAAGTCCCACGTGACATTCTCATAAACAAATCAGGGAAACGTGGTCTAGATGACATTTTTATAAGGTGGGTGCATAACTGGCTGAAAGATCGTACTCAAGAGTAGTTATCAATAGTTTGCTGTCAAACTGGGAAGAGGTATCTAGTGTGGTCCCACAGAGTCTGTCCTGGATCCAGTACTATTCAACATTTTCCATTAATGATTTTGATAATGGAGTGGAGACTAGGCTTATAAAATCTGTCGATTATGCTAAGGTGGGAGGGGTTGCAAGCTTTTTGGAGGGTAGGATTATAATTCAAAATGACTGTGACAAATTGGAGAATTGGTCTGATATCAACAAGATGAAATTCAATAGACACAAATGTAAAGTTCTTCACTTAGAAGGAAACGTCATATGTACAAATACAAAATGGGGAATAACTGGCGAGGTTGTAGTACTGTACTGCTGAGGAGGATCTGGAGGTTGTAGTCAATTACAAATTGAACATGAGCCAACAATGTGAAACAGTTGCAAAATAAATAAATAAGAGAGCTAATATTCTGGGGCATATTAACAGGTTTCATATATAAAACACAGGAGGTAATTGTCCAAGTCGGCGAGGCCTCAGCTGGAGTACTGTGTCCGGTTTTGGGAACCACATTTTAGGAAAGATGTGGACAAACTGGAGACAGTCCAGAGGAGACTACAGTAATGAACACCTAACCTATGAGGAAAGGTTAAAAAACGGGGCATTTTAGTCTTGAGAAAAGAAGACTTAGAGGGATCCTGACAGTCTTCAAATATGTTAAAGGCTGTTGTAAAGAAGATGGTGATCAATTGCTCTCCATGTCCACTGAAGAAAGGACAAGAAAGAATCGGCTTAATCTGCAGCAAGAAAGATTTAGGTTGGATATTAGGAAAAGCTTTCTAATTATAAGGATAATTAAGTATTGGAATAGGCTTCTAGGGGAGGTTGTGAAATTTGTGTTAGTAGAGGTTTTTAAAAACAGGTTAGACAAACACCTGCCAAGCATGGTCTAGGCATGCTTGGTCCTGCCTCAGTGGAGGGGGCTGGACTAGATCACTTCGAGGCTCTTTCCAGCTCTACATTTTAAGATTCTATGTTACAAACTTAGCATTATTTTAAAATGGTTCATAATAAAAGAATATATTCATTTAAACAATCCTCAGATGATTTTGTGTTCACAGACTAAAGTATAGAATGTAATCAGACAACAAAAAACCTAAACCACAGTTTGGGGGCTTTAGAGTTGGGGAAGAGACTAAATAATAATTGGCATGAAGACACAGTGCATCTGCAAGCATAAAAAATTCTAAGCAACTTTGAGCAAAGAAAAGGCTTTATTTGCAAAGTCATGAGTCCCATTGTATGGGAGTATTCATGTGTGTAAAGCTATGCATATGTTTACTTACAGGACAGGACCGGGGACAAAAATTGCTGGGCACAAACATCAACATTTTTTTCCATTAGATTTCTTTTCAAACAGTTGTTGGAAGCCTTTGAAAGTTCATTTTAAAATCAAATTTGGTTTTGAGGGTTATACAACAGTCTTATAACCATTATAACTAAGCAAATGTTTAAATGTTTTTCCCCTCAGTTAGCCATTCGCTCTTCTCGTCCCTTTTGTTTGCAGTTTTTGCTAGAATGAGCTTTTGACCAATTTTTAAACCCTTAAAAATAGGAGATAATGGAAAGCCCAACAAAATATTAACTAAAGCGGCACAAATGTCATGGTTCAATTTAATTGCGCCCTTTTTACATGCAGCTTTAATATCATTTTACTTGGAAAAAAACTAAACAGTAGACTTTAATCCTAATGATATCAAATATTGCTTTTTTAAATTACTATTTATACCTTTTACTGTCAGAGTGACACAAATATGTTTTGATAAATTTTGTTATTTACCCGGTATATTAGTTTCTCTAGTTCTCTGTATATATGTGCTTTTAGGGCCTGATTCTAAAAATGGGAGTCTTTCCACTGACTTGAGTGGCCTTTCCACCAGGTTCTTAATGAAAGACTCCAACTCAACCAATCTAGTAAAAAAAGTGCAGTTGTTTGCATGTTCAGACCATGTTTCTAGAGAAGGGGTAAGAACTGAAGAGAGATTATTTTACTTGATATGATCATCCCAACAATGATGTAGCTCTTTGAAATTGAAAGAAAAAAAGTTTTCCCTTTAGACACCAAGACCAGAAGAAGCTAAGCTTTGTGGGCTCAATTCACCATTAGTGTGCCAGTGGAAGGACTGAGGCCAGACATTCGCTTCTGTAAATGGTGGCAGAATTCATTAAGGGTGGAACGCTTCCAGGGGACCAGGCTGCCTCAGCAGAAAGGAGATACATCTTAATGGGAGCTTCTGCGCACTCACCACTTTTGAAAAATCAGGCTAGTTATTCACATGCCTAAATAGGCTTTAGTTCTAGACAGCCATTTTTAAAATCTTGACTATGAAGTAAACTCTGTGACGAAATTGCCAAATTGGCATGCACTGACTTGAAAATTTAGATCTAGTTCTTTTAGAACAATATCAATTAAGAACTATTATACATTCCTCTTAAAATGGAAGCGTAATGCCACATTCATAATCACACAAACCAATTTTTTAATGTACACCGCTAAGGTAAGCATACAGCTGGCATGAAGACATTCTATATTATAAATGGAGCCAGTAGCACTGTCTATAAGCCAAGGTTTCCCGACACTTTCCATTATAAGACTGTTTTCAGTTGCTTATAACTTTGCCAAACTGCAACCATTTGAGCTGAAGTTTTCCAAGATGGGTGTTTGCCTCAGACTGATTTTTTTTTTTGTTTTGTTTTTTTTAAAGAGCGGTGGGGGTAGTTTCTGTTGCAATGGTTCAGCAAAAATTGAGAATGAGGTTAGGGAGGGAAAATATGTTTTGCCCATGTTAACAAAATTCGTACAACTGTTTCATTGAGAAGCTGTAGTGGCTTCGTGCTTTGGAGCAGGACTTGAAATTGGGGAGGAGGGTGACCTTTGTGTCATAGATTGTGCTTTTTCCAGTCGCTGTGAAATTCTGCTCAAATTTGGCCAAGTTTGAGCCTCTGAAAATATCAGTTCACACATGCTCAGTAGAGACCTGTTAAGAGTTTGGCATCTACATTCTCTGAAGATTCCATCAGTTCCAAGTGTGCTCCAGCTCAGCGGACACAGGAGCTGAACAGCACTTTCCTGCAATTGTTCCCCCTGGCAACCAAGGTCTGCTGCGGCATAGGAAGCCAACTGAGAGGAGAGAGACGGTCTCTCCTGTGCTCTTTTTATGCTCCTCGTGCTGGGGCACAGGTAGCAAGGAGGAATCAGCCTGACTTGAATGCAGAGGGGTGAAAAGCAGTGGGACGGGAGGAGATGTGGGAAGGGGTGATAGGATTATGGGGGACAGGAACTTAAGGGGATAGGGGATAAAGGGGCTGGATCTTGTGGGCAGGGAGTTAGGGAGCAGAGGGGACAGAGACAGGCTAAGGGCAAAAGAGCACACTCCCCTCCAGAACCTGGAACTGAATGCAGGAGTTCTGAGTGGTTTCTTTGCTGTCAGCAACAGCTGTGAAACCCACTGGGAAAGTGTGTGTCTCATCCCCCTCTAATGGCTGGTCTGCATGCAGCATAACAGCCTACTACTGCTGCAAGTTACTTGGAGATCCGTGGTAGGGGTGGATCTTAAGGTCCTAACCCTGCTGATGACCCACGTGGAGGTCAGTGGAAAAAATAGTATGTGATGATGGAATTAAACACAGTATTGTAATACATACTAGGGCGCTGAATGAAAGTTGAACACACACACACACACACACACACGAAGCCTAATTATAATATATTATTAGAATTATATTATTTGCTTCCTTTTGGCTTTATAATTGTACTAAGTTAACAGACACACCTGCATGATTATTTTATTATTGTGCTATTTCCTAGAATAATAATTTCAGCACTTGTATCAGCTTCTTTTTTCATTTCAGTAATTTGTTTGGATTATATGTCCCCATGTCATTTCACTGCTGCTCTTGGGGTAACTACATTAGCTGTCCTCATTTGTTCATCTGGTTGGTTTTTGTCTCATCTCTCTTGTTTAGCGCTCAGATATGTAATGCTGGCATGCTGCTGCCTCAGGTTGGGGAGTGTATTTACAGCAGCTGTTGGCATACCAGCCACCACTGGTTCAGTGTGAAACTTGACAGTCAGGAGATACTTTTTCACATAGCATAAACCTTGATTAATTTCTTGGCGGAGAAGACACTGAACTGTGAGATACCTGTAATTTAGGGAAATTCATTGCTGGTCGAAAATGTACTAAGTATATTTGACAATACAATCCAAAGAGTTAATTGGCAAGTTTTGGCAGGTTTCTAAACAGAGCTGAATTTACCAAGTGACTAACAATCTAACATTTTCTTATACTGTAATCACATGAATCTCATGTTTAATCATTTGGGGAAAATGTTATGTTTCATAACTAGAATTATGAGCGCATGGCCTGCTGACATGCAATGATGCTTTAAGAGAGGGGACGGAACCCGAAAGAAAAGGCAATGACTTTTGCAATCAGAATCAGAGGCAAGTTGCCTTAGAATGATACACCAGGAGAGTTTTTATTTGTACACCCTTTGCTTTGAGGCAACAAGGAAGAATGTAGTTAAAAAAAAATCCATCCCTGATGTAAAAGAGTAAATAGAAAAAGTTTGTATGTGAATGTACAACTCTACCACAATTACTTAAAAAAAATCCAACCCCTCAATAAACCAACCAAGCAACACAGACACACACACATACACCCTCCCAGCCAAAGGGGAGGGGGGGAAAGAGAAAAATAGACAGATGTCTGCTTGTGTTCCTGTTAATAAATCAGTGTACCATGGTGATGAATGTGGTATGAGAATCTAAATAGCAAACAGATGGGCATGCATACAGGATGGAGGTGTTCTCACTCTACTTTGACTAGCCTGTTGCATGACATGCTTACCGGAATCCCTAGAGCTTTTAGAATGTTCATTTTACACATAGGGCAGGTGCGATGGTCTAGCAGCCACGGGTCTACGCAAGATTTATGAAAAAGATGCCTGCAATAAAAAGCAAGATATTTTAATTCAAATCCATCCCAGTGTAGCTTAGAGCTGTTCAGTCATTCCCAAGAGTTGCTTCTGAATGTAGTAAAATCGGGAGTTTTGAAAGTGTTGTTTTCTGGTATATGATAAGGATTATAAAAGTGCATAGACAGGAGTATAAAATCACCGTACTAAATCTTATTCAGATAAGCACACCGTTCCCTGCCTGTTAGAGTTCACTGACAAGGGGCAGAAAGTGAGACGTACAAAATTAGATACCAACAATCAGAAAGCCAAATGTACGTGTAGCAACAAAGCCAACTTTCTTAAAATGCTATAGACTGCCAGCTGTAACACAGATCAATGAAACTCAGCTTTTGGTAAAGGTCAGATCATGTATATATCTATTGTTGGTTCCATAACACAAAGCTGACCCCAC
The DNA here is from genome assembly GCF_013100865.1 of Trachemys scripta elegans. NCBI lineage: Eukaryota > Metazoa > Chordata > Testudines > Emydidae > Trachemys > Trachemys scripta. The sequence continues at coordinate 51,088,649 of NC_048302.1, forward strand.
CACAGTGACCCAGAACTTTAAAAAACTGTAACATGAAGCCATTTTGCAGCTGCTATTATTTTGTAGGATCATGACAGAGTGTAGGCAGAAAAAAAAAATCCTCCCTTTTTATTTTATTTTTTTTTTTTGAGAGAGAGAGAGAGAGAGAGAGAGAGACACCGACCTTCTGGGTGAGGCTCCCCCCACCTATTTTCCTGCCCCTCAAAAGCCATCCATGAGAATGAGCATCTCTAGACAAACATTTCTCACTCTGGAACTGGTTGATACTACCCCTTCAGCCAATGTGAAGTGATCATTAGCAAGATAGTGAAGGTATTCTGCCTACATATTTATCTAGTTATGGGAAATACAGTTTTTTAGCCACAAGTGTCAGTTGTCTAAAGTTGCTTGAACAAACTGGAGGTTGCATAGTCAAACATTTAATTTATGCACCTCATTAATTCTTGCGAGGATGTTCTGTTATGTTGCATTTGACAGGATAAGCACCTCAGCAGACTCAGAGTACAGAGAAAAGTCCTGAAGTTCTGCAGGGTGAAGAATTTAAGACATGCTGGGAGAGGAAATTAAGAAAATTTCTCACGGGGCTCAGTTAAGAGACAGGGAAGTTGTTTGCTGTCTTTGTGCCTCAGCTGGAGCGTCCCTACAGAAAACAGCTCCCAATTTCTTTTAATCACTGTAGTATATGGAGAATTATGGCCAGATTTTTTTAGTTATTTGTGAGTACTTCAACTGAGGAGAGGGGATATACCCAGGTGCATAGACTGCTGCGAGGAAGAGCATTCTGGAAGCCTGACTGCAGCTGAATGGAGTACTGTTGGTACAGTGAGTTGGTCTCCAGTGAGACACTGGAGCAGAAATTTCCTCTCCTCTATCCCATGGATTTTGTGAAAGCTTGTGGTTTTTCATTATTCATCTGTGGATTATTATTAGAATAATTGTTTGTTTGTTTCCTGTTAATAAATAGTCAATTTTGCAACATCTTGGACTTTTAGTTCATTTAGCCAAGTGTAAGATTAATTGACTTATATCACATACATGTTTGTTGTCCCTTTGAACATGCCCTGTGGCTCTATCCGCTCTGTAACATTTTATATGTACACCTTTGGTCCTGCTACATTGTTTCTGAAAAACAGGTACAAAGTTTTCTCATGTAACCATAGCCTCAGCACCTAAATCTTTGTGTAGGAGCCTGAAAATACACTCACCCACCTACAAGTATGATTTAAGCAAAAATCAGAGGGCACTTTTATTCTGAAATAAAAGAGTGTCCATACTCAGATTTGCATCAAAATAACAAAAGCTGTGAATTAAACATATTTTGGTTATTTCAATGCAAATTTATGTGTAGAGCAGTCCTAAATTCCTTTTCTCTAGCAGGTAACAGATGTGCAACAATGTGTGTGTCAAATTTCAGCTGAACATTTACAGTTGAGGTATTATAAAAAAGCCCTGCCAACTGGAGTGTTAAGTCTTTTACTGTATGTAGGTCTATATTTCCCTGTGCCTTCACTAGCCCTTCCCCATTTGCATTTCCTTTATATGAATGCATACAAAGCCACCAACTAACAGCAGTAGGGCATGTCTACAAACTGTCTTAATGCTAGGTACTGAGCTAGTAGATCAATAGTATAAATTCTCTCTCCACAGCAGATGTTATCTCTGTGAGAAATGCAGAATCATCTTACATACCCAAATAGTTGTGTTTAAATATTTAAGAGCACTGCATGCAAAGAATAATTTTGCTTTGCTATTCCATCCCAATATTTAAAAAACAGCATCCCACACAAAGATATATCCATCCTTCCAGTTAGTTGGAAGAGACAGAGGTACATTCTCATGAATGTTAATTTTTAACGTATGTTCCATTGAACTGTCTTTCTAAGTGGCATCATCCCATTCACTAGCTGGATTTAACACTAAAAAGTATTAGAAATACAAATCTAAAAATGTCTGAAATCTCATCAGACCTTATTACTCACTCCACTTGGCTCCCTTTCCTACTACTTCTACAGGAAATTGATTGCTTGGGAATAAGAGTTACAAGGAAATTACAGTATTCCATTTTAAACCGACACTGACTTCGCACAGCTGTGGCACAGAAAATCTGTTCTTGGAATCTGAAACTAGTCTAATTATATCATTTGGCTGTAATACCAAAGTTTGTCAGACCTCATCCGATACTGTATGTCAACATGATTAATGTAAATGAAGCATCATGATACTTAAAGATAAAACCACCACTTTACTAAGGTTACTAAGGTTCACAACTCCACTTCCAAAACAACATTTACCTTGTTGGGTAAAGAACACAATGCATCAAATTTCCATCTCTGCACTATATTAACCTCCTTCCTTCCCCCTTCTCCCAAGAGATATGTATTCAGCATATTATCGCCAGACAAACATTTTGAGTAAGCAAGCGATATACAGATTACATATAATCCCAAGTAGCTAGTTTGTGAAACAATGACTAAGAAATATTTTACATTTAAAATATGTAAATAAAATACCTTGAATGTGTTGATTTATGCAGAATATTGAACTGAAAGTCAATGTCTTACTTTTCAGCTATTTGAAGAAACAATTTCAAATATTCTTATAATGTTGATTTTTTTTTTTAATAGCGTGCCCATGCTCATAGGCTAGTATATGTTTAACTGCCAACATTTAATGTTGATTTGGGCCAAAATAATCAGTGCAAGCTTTCAAAAAGCTCAGATATTAGCTATGCTCTTGAATAATGGACAAAAAAAATCTGTTTCTGATCAAGAATATATAACCCGAGTGATGTGTAAAATCAGATCAAGTCATTCAGGCATAGATGAGAAAGGCCCCTTTTGTGTTCAAGTTCAAGCTTTGCAAGCCTTAATCAGGCTGCAGATCACATTGCAACATTTCATAGTGTTTGTTAGTCAGCTAGAGTGGAATTTTCATGCTTTACAGACATTTACCTCAAGTTTGGCTGTTCCTAAAAATCAACTGGTTTGGAAGAAAAATATTCTAAAAGGAATGCTATCAATGTTGAGAAATTTAAATCCATTGCCATGACAGGTTAAGTCTCCTTGCACTTTAAAATATTATATTAACAGTGTATTATGGTTTTAATTTTAAGTTTTGATTTAGTATGTCTGAGTTAGTTTGAAGGTTCTTTTTTATAAAATAGAAAACCACAGAAGAATGAATGCCAAAATTAGATAATCTAAGGACTAAAATTACCTGTTTATGAGTATGTACATATTTTGTAGGGGCATGTGGTAAATCCATTTTTGCCAATTTGAATTTGAAGGTTTTTTTTTTATTCGCCGTTATTTATATAGCACCATAACAGGCATGGTGCTTTATAAGAATTAACCAGGAATCCCTGCTCTGAAGCATTTACAATCTAAGTTAAGACAAGAACAGGAGGACAAGATGAGAGAGTGGGGCAGGAGGACAACAACAGGATTATGCAGTCACTTGGGGAAAAGATTTAGATATCTTTAGGATTAAAAAAAATCATCCACACTTCAGTTTATATACCTCCATGGGGAATTGAGTTTTTAAAAGGGATGCAAAGAAGGAAGAAATGAAGGTGCTGTGCGGGAGTTCAGAAGCATGGTGGGCAGTGAGAAGGAAGGCACACAGATGGTCTTAGAAGGAGGATATGAAGACTGAAGTGTGAAGAGAAGTTTGAGCTAAGAGAAGAGGACAGGTGGGGGGAAAGGAGACAAGAGCAGACAGAGAAGTAGATTGTAGATGGCCTCAGTATAAGAACATACTGCTAGAATTTGATGATAGAAGCAATAAGAAGCTAGTGAGAAGACTTTAAGAGGGGCTCAGAATTACAGCATCTAGCAAGGTGCTTTTTTCTTTTTTTTTGAAGAAGTCTGGATAGGAGGAGAAGGAGGTATGCAGACATGCAGGAGGCAGTCAAAGGCAAAGAAGAGGTGTTGAGAGTTGTAGTTATGAGACAGAGTGGAGGAGTACAGTTGCTTTTCAAGGAAGACTGCTATACTGAATAAAGAGGATGGACCTGTAGTGCAGTAAATCTCAATGGTCTCTGGATTTTTTTTCTCTCCAGAGCCATTCATCAGCCCTGGAGTCAGTACAGAAAAAAGGGTGGGCACGGAGAAGAGATGGAGATGATGGTATCCTCATAGGAGACTAACACAAGGAAAAGAAGGAGGAGTTGGAGAGCACCAGTGAAGTCAGAGTTGTTAATAGACTGGAGATTATGGAAGGGGTACCAGAGCATGGTACAGACAAGGTTGAGAGAATGACCCTGACAATGAGTCTGGAAGGTGACACAGAACAGGAGGATGAATGGAGAGGCTAGTCAGAGGAAGACAAAGCTAGCAATATCAGCAGTCTAGGAAGAGAAAACAAGACAGATGAGGGGTTGTAGAGTAAGGATTTGAAGATGGAGATGACAGAGGAAGGTGAAAGTGGGAGGAAGACAGGTGAAAACACACTGGGAACACTGGAATATTGTTACATTCAACCTTGTGTCAACGCCCTAGAAACCAATTTTAATTATATTTGCTATTGTCAATGTTTAAAGCTGGGTATAAAACTAGGACTTATTTCCGTCAAGAGAAAAATGAGCACAAGATGCAGCATCAAAAGGCACACTACTTTATACCTCAGCCTGGTCATTTAAATTCTGAGCTTTTCAGAATGAAATTTAAAAACACAGGAGGATGTAGGAGCAGGAAAAAAGTATATATGAAATTGATCTCCCCTCCAAACTAGCCAGTGGGGGATAAATGACCACAGGGTATCTCTTCATTGACTCTCTGCCACAGTTAAAGAGAATGTTTTGAGGGAATGACACAGAGAAAGGACCTGAAGTGCAAAGAAGAAGCTGTTTATGTGGCTTTGAAATTCATCCACTACTGAAATACTGACTAGTGGATTTTCACTACAACTTTTTGTATAGACAAGGACAACAGAACGCTTAAGTCTCAAGATAGCTACTAACTGTATCTGGAAACTTCCTGGTTTAGGGCTGGCTGTGGGAGAGCTGCTGATACACTTGCTTATTTAGATTTGTTCAATATATACATTAAAAAAATCTATCCAGGACTCTATGCATCTTTCACATATATTAAAAATGAAGTCATATTAGTACAAACAAAAATAAACTCAACAGCATCCTCTAAACCAGGAAGGAAAACAAAAAGGACCCTAATCCCAAATACCAGGTCTTGGCACACAGCCCAGAACTTGACGCAAAATCTCTCCCCAAAAGCCCGAGAAAGGAGATGAGCTTTGCAGTGTGCCTAAAAGTCAGATCTGGATAATTTTTGATCAATGGTGAAGGGAATTCTAAAACTCAGGGCATCATGAAGAACATCCTGCCAGCAGTTCCTCCTTTTTTCAACTAAGGAGGCTTTTGACTGGGTGCCACCACTGATCAAAGCTGTGGCAATATCGTGTGGAGAGGGAGAGGCAGTTTCTCAAATATGCTGACCCTAAGGCATACATGGCTTTACAGGTCAAAAGAAACATCAAACTTCACCTGCATACCAACAGGCAACCAGTGCAGATCACTGAGCACTGATGTCATGATGATACTGACTTTTAAACAACTGAGAAATTGGAAGTTTCAATAAGGTTTGGTGAGAATCCAATGTCTTCCCTGAACTGCAGGCTGCTATGCCAATGCCCTGCATATACAAGGTATATACAATGGGCATACACTGGGGATGACAAAGAACAAAATATGTATTTGCATGTCTGTGTCTTCCTTTTGCTAATCATGAGTGCAAAGAGTGCTTTTCCATCTTAAGAGTATAAGGTTTCCCTATTAACTTGAAACTGATAAGAATTTATCATCAATATTCTTTAGTTCCTCTCAGCTGCCCAGTGCATCCTATCTTGTTGGTGTTTCTTTATAGATTGTAAACTCTCAGTGGCAGGAACTGTCTTTGTTTCTTGTATAGCATTTGGCAAACTGTTGGCATTTAACCAACAATAATAGTAATAATAATAATAATGAACACCAGCACCTAGAGTGGTGTACAAAAACTTACAAATCTGTAAAATGTTACCCTTCATAACTTGTACAGTAGGGAAGATAGTTTCAGTCAAGTAGCTACTTGGGAGGGAACCCCTCAGCTCTCATAATTCAACAGTGCCAAAGTTCAAAATGTGCACTTTACAAGACAGATCTGCTGCTAACCTTTCGCTTGAGCCATTTCCAAGTAACCTTTTAAGTCAGCCAAGAGCTGAACATCACCTGCTAACTATGTGTTTCCGATTCAGTAGGCTTTATTTAATACTACACACTCTCATTTAACCTTGTGAACAACACTGAGGGTACGTCTTCACTAACCGCGGTATAGGCGGGTAGCAATCGATTTATCCTGGATTGATATATTGCGTCTTGTTAAGACGCGATATAGCGATCCCCGAAAGCGCTCACCGTCGACTCCGGAACTCCACCAGAGCGAGTGGCGGTAGCGCAGTCGATGGGGGAGCCGCGGCCATTGATCCCACGCCGTCTGGACCCCAGGTAATTTGATCCAAGATACTTTGCGTAGCTGAAGTTGCGTATCTTGGATCGACCCCCCTCCCCCCCAGTGTAGACCAGCCCTAAGCATGACTCTGTGCTGGGTCATTTGTGAGAATGATACAAGTGAAAGTTGGGGTTTAGATGTATGTGTTCCATATAGTTACCTCAAAGAAATATCTGTACCTTTAACACAAAATTTCCAAACTTTGGCTACGGCTCCACAGGAACATACTAAGAATTAAGCCCAGTTCTAAACTGTATACATTTCCCATTTTCTACACTCTTAGCTGATGAAGCATTGTGCTTGTGTCTGAGTTTGACGAGAGTACATGTGCTGTGTGTCAGAGTTGGGGGTTCTATAGCTGGCCCAATTTATGATTAAAGTATTGCTTTGTGTTTGCCTTTTAATGATGGCAGTAAGCATACAGATCCAATGGCTCACAAGAATGATCAGAGATGGCGAGCACTGAACATTTAAAATATCTACCAGGGAAGCCTATTTATTAAATAGCCAAAAAGGAACAAATATTTCAGTTCTTCATGTCAAGTAAAGATGACACTTTACGTGTACATACTTTTGCTATTCCTGTTTCCAAGGAAAGCAAGTTGAGAAATGTAGGGTTACCATATTTCAACAAGCAAAAAAGAGGACGGGAGGAGCCCCGCCCTAGCCCCGCCCCTGCCCCTCCCACTTCCCGCCCCCCCAGAACCCCCAACCCTCCCCCCGTTCCTTGTCCCCTGACTGCCCCCTCCTGGGACCCCTGCCCCTAACTGCCCCCCGGGACTCCACTCCCTATCTAAGCCTCCTTGCCTCTTGTCCCCTGACTGCCCCAACCCTTATCCACACCCCCACCCCCAGACAGACCCCTGGGACTCCCACGCCCCATCCAACCACTCCCCACCCCCTGACAGCCCCCCCCCGAACTCCCAACCCATCTAAACCCCTCTGCTCCCTGTCCCCTGACTGCTCCGATCCCTCTCCCCACTCCTGCCCCCTGACAGCTCCCCCCCAGAACTCCCAGCCCCCTACCCCCCGCTCCTTGTCCCCTGACTGCCCCCTCCTGGGACCCCTGCTCCTAACTGCCCTCCAGAACCCCACCCCCTACCTAAGACTCCCTGTTCCTTGTCCCCTAACTGCCCCCTCCTAAGACCCCCCCCAACTGCCCCCCAGGACCCTACCCCCTACCTGTACCCTGACTGCCCAAAACTTTCTCCACTCCCCCCCAAAAGCCCCCCCCCCCCGTTTCTTGACTGCCCCCTCCAGAACCTCCCTGTCCCTTCTCCTGCCCCCCCTTACCCTGCTGCTCAGAACAGGGTGTTGGGCTCTGTGCCAGCCGGACACATGGCTGAGCTCCCCTGCACAACACAAAACCCGGTCCCTGGCCCTGCACAGGGCTGCCGGAGCGGGCTGCAGGAGGAGGAGCTGCCGGCCGGCTCAGAATGCAGGGAGGGGGGGGTGGGAGGAGGAAGCTGCTCCGGAGTCCAGCCCGGGACTTTCCTGCAGCCCTCCCAGCCGCTCGCTCTGCCGGGGGAGGGGGAAATCCCGGACATTGTGAGTGCTTTACAAATTCCCCCCGGACGCTATTTTTAGCACACAAAAGGAGGACATGTCCGGGTAAATCCGGACGAATGGTAACCCTAAGAAATGGAATATCTAGCTATCTTTGATGGAAGCCATCCCAGATATGATTTGTGTAAGGTTTCCTTCCCACTTTATTTACACAGCAATTAAAAAGAAATTAAAGTGAAGTTAAAGTTCATGAAAGGTGCTGAATTTCAGATAGCTGTTCTGTGGACAACTAACAGTATAGGAAATGGCAATGCAAGTGTCCCCACGCTACCCTGCCAATGGACCGCAACCTTGTCCTAGAATCATTATTTCTATTCCTCATACTGCTTTAAATCAGGAGTAACTCCTTTGAAATGAATGGAGTTAAACTGGTGGAAGAGACAGCAGAATCAGTTCCCCCCCCCCCCCCCCCCCATTTTTGCTGAAGATTTTGTAATATTTCCAAATTCCACAGACTTAGCAACTGGGCTCTTACATAAAGTATTACCCCCCAACACTCTGCCTCCCTGCCCAAACCTTCTGAACACTAGGCTACCCTAAAACATAGCCTAAATCCCACAACCATTCTTGTTACTAGAAAACATCGTCAGCCAAACTGCCCTTTCCTGGTCAGGCCAATATTAATGGTTAACCAAAAAGCCTGACCAAATGAGATCCCCTTATACCATGCCAAGCACGAACATAGCTAGACTCAGGCTCTGATGCTAAATGGCTCATCACCCACTGCAGGTATTATTTTAACTTCAAATACATCAGAGTAACATTTCAAATCTTTATGGAATAGTTTTTGAGTACAGAAAAAAAAAAGTCCAAAAACTTAACGGTCTCAGATAATCTCATTTCAGGAATTTGACAATTCCAATTTTGCAGTTTTACACTAAAGGACAGAGACTTTAAAAACCAAGAATACATTAGTAAATGCCTCCATACATTGTATTAACTTACCTGCATGGTAAGATCCTGACAACATCATTGGGCTTGTAACCTTCAATACAAACTGCACAGTTATCAAAATCTGGCTCAGTTTCCTATGGTAAAGAGAACATTACATTTTTATTTTATTTTGTGAGTTAATCACTTCAAACAAGAACCTAAGTAGCAGAGTGAAGTTCAAATGGTTACTGACATGTTTAAGCATGACACTGTATCTTAGGAAAAATGGGAGAGGCATTCATTAGGGATCCAGTCCTGCAATTCCTATGCTCAGGCAGCAACGGTATGTGCATGCGTGGCGTATATCTATGCTTGAAACTGGGGTTGTGAATCCCAGCTCACAGAGACATACTTTAGCTCAAAATAGAATGTAGCTGTGGCAGTACAAGTGGTGGGAAGGACTAGATGCCTCAAATACGTGCCTAGGGTCTCTGATGGGCATGTCCTCGGTCAGCTAGCCTGTCCCACTGCTGCAGCTACATTAGCGCTCTAGCTTGACGAGACCTAGTACAAGCATGTCTCTTTGAACTGGGAATTACTCTATATACAGTAGTACTTCCACTACTGACCATGAGAGTTTTGCCTGAATGAGGACTAGAGAATTTGGCCACAAAATTTGGTTTGCAAACTCTAACAGTAGCTACTTTAATAGTCAGACTAAAATAACTTTCCTGTATCTTTATTTAAATTTCCCTTCCCTTCCTGTTCCATTTCATCCTTAAGTTGCTTACCAGCACCTTTCCCCTGGCTGTGGGGTATTTACTAGTATAAAAAGCAACTGCCACTCCCCTCCTATTTCCCTCTCCTTGGCAGTCTGAGAGGATCCTCACTGCAAGGTCTAGTTTGAAAGGAAAAAAATTACCTTGTCCCCTTTTCTGATTGTTCTGACCTGCAGCTTGCTGATTGCTTTCTTTGCAGCATCTCCAAGACGGCGCTGAAAATGCAAAATTGTCCTTTAGTAAAGAGTATATCTTTATACAGAAGCCATCACCTTGTTTTTCTATAGCTAGTTAATAATAAGCAGTTTTACATGAAATAGTAAGGTTCTGTGTAAATGTAAACTGACAGGGTTGCTGTGGGAAATAGCATGCCATCCCTTTTTAAAACAAAAATGCTGCATGGATTAAAGGCTCCTCAGTTATCTAAATTTCATTAGGCAAAGCAGCTATAATGCTAATCCAGTGAAGAATGGACACTGGCCTATGACAACACTAAACTATTGCATTATGGGCATTACATGAAAGTAGAAATAGATATGCACTAAGTCTGCCTGTATGCTCTCAACTGTAGGATCAGTGTTTAAGCTTTGCAGTTATATGTCATGAACAGCAAATGAGTCCTACAGTCATGGCTTGGTCATCTACTTTCATTTGCATTTTTCTTGTTCCTTGTCACCTTTCCCTCCACACTATATACCGAACTTCTTTCCTGGTGAGATTTCATAGTGATTTTCTATTTCTTCTGATACCTAGCCCATTTCTGATCTCACTTACACTGGTTTTACAATAGTTTATTGATTTCAATGAAGTTATTGACCTCATTCCTGATTTACACCAGTGTAAATGAACTCAGCCTCTGTGTATGCACATATGACAGCTACTTCCAGAAGAAGTGAAGTGTAGGGATGGGGATTAAAGAACGGTGGTGACTGTGAGGACATTGCACTTTTAAGGTCTGGAACATTCTGTGTGTCAGAGTTCTAAGAGACATGCCAATTGGAAGCAAACTCCAGCTGGAGTTGGTTAGAGAATGAACCCAAAAATGACGTGAGGCTCTATGTAGCTTGTAAATAGGGACCCACTCACGAAGCAAACTTGATCAATATGTTTCCTTTTTTCCTTTGTTGTTATTCTGGTCTATGGCACATACTTCTCATAGCTTTCCTTGAACAAAAGAATCTGACAAGGAGTTGAAAACGTTACTTGCAAACTATTTGTTTCTTTAATGTAAATCAAAGGCAGACGGCTAATGTCAAATAAAAAACGAGACATTATGTAGTGCTTCTGGAATTTTTTTTATTATTTATGTTAATGAAATGTCTTATCTTGTTTTGTACATTCTTCAAGAGAAGAGGACAAGATTAAAGACTGGTTTAAAACTTTGATCTGTTTGTTTTCATGTTTGCCTTTTCTTATCTAACTTAAATGCTGACAACGTTTTTGCTTTCAATGAAAATTTGATCAGGGTGTTTTGTTTTTTTTTGTTAAGGAATCCTGTTTCATTGGTATATGCTGGAGGAAAAAACCATACTTTTGAAGAATCCTTTCTTTAAGTGAAATGCGTGCTATCAATAACCAAACACTGCCCCCAAAGATAAGAAGTGCTAACATTATAGTGTTTATATGTTTGAAGTGGAGCTTCGGGATTTATAGTTATAAATCTCAATCTAATTAACACTAGGACATTCAATCTTGAGCTAGTCAGAGTTACCACTGCTTTGGTGTGGAGGTCTTGCCAGTAAGGGAGGTCTATGGTGGTTAAACAGAAGGAGTGGCACTGTGGCAAAGAGCCTCGTGCCAGTCCTGGAGAGTGAGTGCTAGCCGATGGTGAGTGAGAGGGGTAAAGAGACACCTATTCTCTCTCAAATTTATTTCCTCCCAAATTTCCTCGTGTATCCTGTTTTCTCCATGTGTGCCTTTGAGGCTCTTTTAGCTTTTCAGGTCAGCGATTGTCTTGATCTTTGTGCCTTGCACAGCACCGAGCATATCATCAGTGCTGAACAAATTATTTGTGAGTTCAAAGACAAGATGGGGGCATACTTTAACATACTTAAAGTTTCCCAGACAAGCTAAGAGAAATGGTGACATCTGACATGGTGACGAAGTTCACAAAGCTCATCGTCTTGGGAGACTACCACATTGCAAAGAGGATACCTTTCATGCGATGGCCCAAAGTTTTGTATTCAAGCTTTCTGCTTTAGGTCTCTCACAGGTAACATACACACGGACAGCATGATTGACTGGATCCTCATACTGAATGTGAACACAGGAAATAGAAATTCTCCTCATTTGTGAACAGAGCAGTCCCTACTGCAGGCAGAAGTCAGAACTCGCGCCAGCGTCTCCTTGCCTGATGATATCTCATCATGGTCCAGCCATTCCCCAAAATATCATGGAGCCCGCAAAGTTTCAAAACTTACTTACAGCCATCTCCTCCCTAACAAGAAAGCAGAGAGAAGAGGAATGAGTAACAGACAACTCCTGCTATATACTGCTATCAGCTGTCTGGCACTGAAGCACCCTCTCATATTCCACATGACACAGAGTAAACTCTAGAGATGATGGTGGAAAATGTAGTTTGACAGACTGACACAGGAATTTTTATTAACCTATGTCATTGCTGTGAAAGAGGCAAAGAGAGCTGCAGCAGCAGAAGTAACTCTGCAGAATATTTCCAGAACATAGTTTTGTAATCCCAAATTGTTTCTACTCAGCCCTACAACCTAAAGTCTCTTGATGCAAACAATTCTCACTGCTTTTCACAGAGAAGATCTCTTGCATACAGGATGTCCATTCAGCACAACAAGTTGAGCAAAGAACCAAAAGCTACAATGACTTCCTTCTAAGAATTCAGTTCATTTGCACAAGCAGCAGCATGGAAGTACAAACAGGTATCAGGACAGCCACCTGGTTCCTGCCCTTGCTGGCTGATAAAGAGTAGAGCTTGGACACTTTACCAGGAAGGCTGTCAACACCTATATTTTACCCTAAACCAAGCCACAGTCCAACAAGTACCAAGGACAACAGTTAAACCTGTTCTTTTCTTCTGGAGTAAGCATGACTTTCCATTTTGGGAGCCTGAAATTTAAACTAGAGGCCCAAATTTTCAAACAGATTTATGAAAATGTGATTGCAAATATGGTTGGCACACATAGTTGTATGCGCAAAAGCCCACACTGGCAGATGTTTACATGCACACATGGATAACTGCCTGGATAACTGCCAATCTACATACACAGTTACCCATTGGTAAACACACAAAATAATAATGTGCACATATTTTGTGGGACATGTAAGAAACTGTAAATTTCAACCAGAAATGTAATTCACAACAGAGAGGCCATGAAGGAAGAGCCCTCCATTTTTCTGATTGTTGATCATGACATGGACTTGTTGCTCTCTGGATAGATCACAGTCAGTTCCTTCTAGAATCTGAGCTCAATTCCACCAGGGCAGAGCTACCAACTACCCTGCATGTAGGAAGAGGGTGGGCCTGGGAAAGAAGGCCACAATGAAAGAAAAGGGGGGACTCTTGAGAAGTAGACATGAGGTGGAGCACATTTGTCAGGGAGCGAAGATCTAGTGCAATGGGAAGAGGATTTAGTGTAGGTGGATCTGTGGGGAAGGTAAGGCACAGGGGGAGGGGGAAAACCGGGATAGTGGGTTGATGCAATCAAGCGAAGCAATTCAGAAACCCTCTCTTCCTACAACAGTATCACATCCTTCAACTTAATGGTCAGCTGCTTCATGCCATTCCTGCTATGCAGTGCCTGAATTGCCAATTATAAAGGCTCCTTCTACAGAGAGGAGGTCTGAGCTGCTCTGGATAGCCTAGCTAGTGAGTTGGCAGCTAACCCTAGAAACAGCAAATATGAAAGATCTCAGCACGGATAGTTGGCCTCGGTAGGTCTAGGATTTTCTGTGACACAGAAAATGTGCACAGCCCCTGGTTTAAATGCACTGGATTTTAAAGACTTCAAATCTGTTTTATCAAACTCTAGCTAAATGAATCTCAGTCACAGCTCTTGGCATTTTCAGAGATAGAAAGCCAGCCTTTATTGTACTCTGGAGTGGGGACTGAGAATACTGCCTTTTCTAAACTGCCCAACTGGTTGGTTCCCCCTTCATTTGAAACTCTATTTATCCAAAAAGTCACAGCTGTGACCCTAGCTCTTTGGATAAATGGGGCTGTACTTTATTGGACTAAATGAAATACAAATAGAAAAAGCATACTTCTCAAACTTGGCTGATGATGCATGCGCTACAGGATATACAAGGCTTTCTACAAGCAAGCACAGTATCTTTGTACAAAGACACGGACACACACAATGATTATAATGGGAATAGCCTTTGAGCACCACGACAAAAAGGAGTCAGATTTAAACTCTACCCAAGCAAAGAAAAACAAGCTGTTGCTCTACCGTACATGTAAGAAGATACAGTATCTCAGGACAGGAGTGTTGCTAGCATATCCCTGTACCACAAACAAAAATGTCAAAGATAAGAAAAATAGAACATTAGAAAAACTGAGATAACCCTCACAGAAAGGGCAAGTCTGAGTTGTGCTCTTTTGTCAACTCCTTACATTAATGATCGCAGGAGGCATGAAAGAGAAAAACAATGAAGCAGGCATGTTGCTATGGTTTCCTCTGCCCAAGTGCCAATGATGTAAAAACTTTTCTCTCTCTCCCCATCTGTGCTCTCTCTTTCTCTATCTTCCTGAGGATTTTCCACATTTTTGAAAATCTGCAGTCTCTTTGATCTCAGCTGACCAACATCTCACTTGCTACAGGCATGCTTTGGCTGCTGACAGCATGCATGGACTCCCCTCTCTTGCTATGGAGTGTGACATTATTCTATGTCCAAATCCCCAGTCCGAGAAGGAGAAAGAAATTGGAGGAAGAAAGGCAAAATAGAGAGTAAAATAGAGATGAGAGAGTAAGAGATCAGTTGCCTGAGGAAACTTTGCTTCTGGGCCTCAACCAAATACACTGACATGCCTTGTTTATGTTATACCTTAATGAGATATTGATTTATAAATTAAAAAAACCTCACTTAATCTGATCTGCCTAGGATTAAATAGCAATCACAGACCCAATTTGAGGTTTTTGAGACTGGAGACATGCTACACACTTCTGCGCTGGCAGACCCTGTACTATGTTGAATCAATATATGTTGCTGCAATAGTGGTTGCTGAGAAGAAATCAACCTATATGCCACTGTCCAAGTAGCAACATTAGCACTTCTTCTCTTTACTTCAAAACCTTTTTGGTGTACTGCTATCATCATCATCATAGCATACCAGCTGGTACTGCTTGCCTAAATCTCCAGCCCTGTTAGCAGTATTTGATTGTTGGGAAAGGGTTAAGTGGGTTCTGCTGACTTATTACCCCACCTGGATAAAAGGGAGATTGGTCTGTCCCTGTCCAGAGGGAATAATCCTTAGATAGGACCAATAGAAGCAGTCAAGCCTGGAAAGTAGTTTTGAGCCAACCTTTGCTATCTTATTGTTAATTTCTATGCTAATCAAACTAAAGCTCAGTAAGTGGGTGAGTTTGGACTCTCCATAGTGTGTGGGCTATGGGGAGGGATATTTCACCTACCTCTGACATGAAGCCCCCTGAGATGGAACATGGCAGTTATCTTACAAACAATGCACAATGGTTTACAGCAGAACTCGAAGAATACTGTATCCTATTAAAATTGCAGGGAGAATTTATTTAGGCAGAGGGTAATTATTTCAGTTGGTACTAGGCCTCAGCTCCCAGGATAATCAACTCCTTATCTTGCAAACAAAATGTCATGGGATCTTTAATGACCACAAATGGTCAGACTTAGTTTTACTTCTCTTATGAAAGATGGTAGCAGTAAATAAGAACTATTAAAGGGATATAGCATATGTCCAGCATAATATGGTAAAGCAAGCTCTTAAAAACAAAATTCCCTGACAATAGGAAATAGGTGGATCTTGCCTTTGGTTCAATGACTATCTATTGTCATCATGAATGTCAAAATGTTTTGATCTGAAGCTTTTCCAATATTTCCATTCACTGAAAGTTTTCAAAAAATGCCATTTTAAGTTTGACCTCAAAATGAACATTTGTTTTAACTTTTCACAACTTCCAGCAAACCAAAAAAACCACTATTTGCCTAGCTCTAGACAAGAGCTGTTTGTAATACCTCAAATGCTTGGTTCCCAAGAACGGTGACAGTTTTAGTGGATCAAATTCGTAAAATGAATTTTTACTTTGTGCATAGCAACCTCACAAAACTCTTGAAAAGTGTTTATTGAAATGAAAATCTGTGTTATAGTTCAAAATTGATAGGTTTGTGGGATGGAGAGCAGCTTTTACTTAGAAATGCAAAGAATAAATTCTCCACTGAAAATACAGTATGGAATTTTGGGCAGTAAGAATGTAATTATCTCAGCTGGAATTCAGACAGCACACCAAAGACAATGGGTTCAATATAGGCCTAACATGTCTGTTTTTCAGAAGTTTGGGCATACTAGTGAATATGTTCCTAGTTTATGCATGTGGGTACCATCACCGTGCATGCAATCAAGTAATTACATATGGAATCCCATTCATTTCAATACCATACCTGCAGACAATGATTTACTAATAACCAACATTACTTCATTTACATGTTCAGCAGTCAGTGTCAACGGCCTGAGAAAGGAATAGATGTCTTTATGCAAAGACCCTTATGGAGAGGTTTTAGTATTTTTGAATAAAATATTTTAAAATTAAAACACTTTTCCATTCTTTTTCCCCTCTTCAGTTAAGGCACACCCTTTTTTTGTGCACAAACTTACTATTCTGCAGTCACCTTTGACTAGGGCTTAAATTCATTTATATGCATTTCTAGGTCACTTAGATAAATGTACTAAGGGAATCTTTCCCCTTAGATATAGTATTATCTTTCTGATTATTTCTTGTAGTGTGTGTGTGTGTGTGTGTGTGTGTGTGTGTAGTGTGTGTGTAAGTAAATGCCAAATGTACGCAAATATTTAATTCTCTTTTCATTATTTAACATCAGTTGTAGCAATGGTGAGAAGAAATGAAAACTCATGGCCTTTAAACATCTTGCTTCCTACCCTACTGTCTATGCAAAGAACATATTTATATAGGTTTCTCTTCCTTGAGTACTGTCTACCTTCTAGAAGTCTTTTGATTTCCCAAAGATGTTGGCACCTCTACCACAACCCATTTCCCTTTTTGTTCTTTGCTACCTCATATTAGTGCTTCCCCCAAGAGAAAAATTTTATTTAAACTTTAAAATCACATGGTGATGCTCTTGGGAGGATAAATGGCCATTTTAAGTAATGCAGGACAAATCCCAAAGCCCATTCACATCCTCACCTGGTTTCTGTCTCTGGCATTTGCATATCGGAATCTCTGGATATAATAGAAGACCAGCCATGCCAGGGAGATGATCATCAACACAATGAAGGAGATGGAGACAAACACCACTGAGGTACGGCTGACGTATTTCTGCAAGTTGCGTGTTCCAATTGTTATATACATCATCACAGTAACATTCCTCTCCAGCAGACTCACTATCTCTCTTCCTTTAGGCTCAGGAATCATTATTGCTACAACATCTTCTACACCTGTGAGATAGGAGGGGGAGGGGGAGAAACAATAAGAAAAAACAGGAACAGCAGCAGCCACAAAAGAAAATGAGTCAGCCGTGGCACAGTGAAAAGAGCTCAACAGTGACAAAATAAAACCTTCCCCTCATTCTGCTGCATGCTGTTTTTTATTGCGAGGTAATCCAGACAAAATCCAGCAGAAGACTTTGGTTTCAGCTGTAACCAGTTACACAATATGGTCCAGCATACTGAGCCTCAAGGGTGGTTGTGTGACTAAGGGAAGTTTCATGGGTCGGCACAAACACAGGTTTTCCACCGCTATTGAGTCTTATACAGAAGATATAGCCATGGTATAAATACAAATAGGAGTAGTAGTGTGCTACAAGCACAAATACATGTATTGTGCTCTGCCTGCATGCTGCACACTTTATGGGTCTGTACAAGGAAACAATTGAAATGTTTTCCCTCTACATCCAAGAACTCAAACAGGAATTCTTAAAACATATGTTCAGGTCCTGGGATCTGATCTGTCTGCCTCTGGAGTAGCTCAGGATGGCTACTCCATCCTGTGTGTGAGAAAAAAGTACACAGAAGAAAACTGTCTAAGCGACCAAGGGAGCAAAATCTGCTCTTACACTAGTTTAAAATTTAGATTAACTCTAGTGAATGGCGTTACTCTGGATTTCCAATGATGTAACTAAGACCTAATGTTGTCCAAAGGCATCTGATGCTTTTGGAGAAAGCAAAACAGTATTGTCAGGATGTTAGCCAGGTGACGTTAAATGTTCCACATTCATTCTCGGCAACATTTCCAGCATACAGTCAATGTAAAGCTTGAAAATGAGTGAGAGATTAGGAGGATAAGGGACAAAGGAAACAAGCATGGTAAGATTCACTACAGGTCCCTTTTACCAGGTGATTTAAAGATGGATCCAATTACATCTTTTCTTTCAAAAATATTACAGGTTAGTAAATTAACTATCAACTTTACTCTCTTTCCATCTGAAATACATTTTTGATTTATTACTCTACTTTAGTTAGAGGTGTCAGACCGTTGGTCTACTTGATGTATTAATCCAGTGCCCATGATAGATTCAGATTCTAGCAAATACAAACTTTCATAAATAAATAACAAAATAAAAAAATTCTAGTCCTTGTTATCCTGCAATGATAACCTTTTGAATGTGATCTGTTGTGGTGTAGGCAACCCGAAACAACAGCTCAGGGGGTCTGAACTGATTCCATTCATCTTAATGAGGAATTTATCTAATAAGTGGTATAACTGAAAGTGTAATTTGGCCTTTCCCACAGAATGCATTTGACATGTTTGCTCTAGTGGCAAAGGGCTCTTTGAAATAGAAGGGACACTGTGTAAAGGTTTGTAAGGGGGAAAAAAAGAGACTCATTATTAACTTTTGCCTTATCTCGCCAAATGGAAAAGGGCAGCAGTCAAATACATTTGGAGAATGGTATATACATCTCATCAAGGGTTCAATTGTTCACAATATATTGCTGATGACCCTCAACTTTGCTGCTCAAAGTCATCTCTTCAAATGTTTCCTGTGCGCTTTGGATTCACCAGAGTCAGAGCACTGACGACACCATGGGAGACTGGACTCCAGGCCCATGCCTTTGACAGAGAACCTAAGCTGCACATGTGGGCTCAGTGCTCCCCACCCACTTATCTCATCTCTCAGGGGCTAATCAATAGTTTAGCTCTCTTTGGAATGTACCTTAGTAAATTATCCCAAGAACCATGTAAAATTTGACAGATTGCAAAAACAGTAAAGCAGCATATTAGGAAACTGAGATTAAACAACAGGTAAATAGTTCCAAATATTCCTCAGCGTGAACTCGGTTTCACCCAAATAGGTGCAAACCTTGGAATTTTATCAGGCAAAGACAGACTGAAATGCTCATCTCTTTAGAGATCACTGGTTATATCAGTCACTCCAGGCTGTTAAATTCTTGTTATTTCTCTCTGACCACCAGCTATGTTTCACCCTTTCAGGTCAGCATGCCCATATTTCTGTCAGCCCTTTTTCCCTCCTCAGGCCTCTACTATGAATGCCTTCCATCATTGAATCAGCCATGAAGCCCATGTTTTATTGGCATAAATATAACGTCTGTGCAGATGTCATATTTTAGGAAAAGTAGTATTTTCAGTCCCTTTGCTCTCAAGCCCCCTACCATCTCAAAAAACTCCTTTGATCCTCTTCATATACAGTTATCTGCCTTCTGTGCGCAATAGTCTTTTCTCCAACTGACAATGGACCATTGATTTAGAAATATTTCTTTCAGATCACATTTTCTGCAACAAAGAATTGGTTCATTTCCTGCTCATGCACAGTAACGAGAACCACAAGCAGTACTTATACATTGCTTAACATTTTCAAAGCACCATAGAAATATTAATTAATCAATTCCCACAATACCCCAGGTAAGTACTGTCTCCATTATACTGATGGGGAAAATGAGGCATAGAGAAGTTAAATAATTTAGCGTCACAATGTCAGACCTAGCATAAGGTCTCAGGAAATCCTGGTTCCTATGCCTGGACTAAGACCACTAAGCTAGTTGGAAGAGGCGTGATCTAGTGGTCTTAGTCCAGGCATAAGCTAAGACCACTAGATCACGCCTCTTCAGAAACAGCTTCTCTGATCAAACAAAATGAAGCACTAGAATGCATAAACCACAAGTAGCTCATTGTGTAAAATGCACGCAGCTCTTAGGAAGGGACAGAGCTGAGATGTACCACTCCTGCAGAAGTTTAGGGTATGTCAGGACTACAGGTGCAACGGAGGCACAGATGCAGGGCTGTAGCTAGGCCGCTGTAGCGTAGACACTTACTTCAGTGATAGGAGTTTTTCTGTCTCTGCAGTAAACTGAGCCTCTCTGGAGGTAGCAACTAGGTCAACATAGCTGCATCTACAGAGGGGAATAGGTCAACTAACTACATCCACACAGGGCATGAAATTTTTCACAGCCCTGAGTGATGTACACTAAGTTTTAAGTGTAGACCAGGCCTCAGAAATGAACTCTGCCTGGCTGAGGCAGAATGCCTTCTGGAATTTTCCAGAGTGCAGTGGGAGTGCCAATTCTGCTCTACGGAGCAGCACAAAGATATTAGAGGGGAGTCAGGGCGGAGGGGAGGAGACAGAAACTGCATTAGAAGACAAGGTTCTATGCTTTCTCCAGCGGCATAAGGTCCTGTTAGAAGCTGTCCCTAAATTAGCAAAATAAAGGAAGAGCTTTAAAAAAGCCAAGAAAAGATGGCTAGAGAAGAATCAACCTGAGAAGAAAGGCAGGCACAGAAACACTTTTGGCCATAATGGACCAGATCCTTAGGACCAGCCATTTGGAGACTATGAAAGCTAGCTGATTGTTGGGCCACTGTACCAGTCTTGAAGAGCAACTTACAGCAGCCTCAGGATATATCTTGAGCTCTTTTGAGTAGTTTTCAGGCTCTCTGCACAGGTACTACGGTGGAGAATGGTTTGGAAAAGTCATCTGAGGGAAGGGATCAGAAGGAGACCCCATCGACCAGAAGGCATGGGATGCATTGTCCTAGGGATGGGGGTTCCACGACCACCACTCCCAAGAGGAGGAGATGGGTGGTGGTGGTCAGGGACTCCCTCCTAAGGGTGACGGACTCATCCATCTGCCATCCAGACCGGGAAACTCGAGAAGTATGCTGCTTGCTTGGAACTAGAATTCAGGATATGACAGACTGTGTGCTGAGACTGATCAAGCCCTCGGACCGTTACCCCTTCCTACATCTCCATCTGGGCACCAATGTTACTGCCAAGAATTATCTTGAGCAGGTCACTGCATACTATGTGACTCTGGGAAGAAGGATAAAGGTGTTTGAGGCACAAGTTGTGTTCTTGTCCATCCTTCCTGTTGAAGGAAAAGGCCCAGGTAGGGACCACTGAATTGTGGAAGTAAATGCGTGGTCATACAGGTGGTGTCGGAGAGAGGGCTTTGGATTCTTCGACCAAGGGATGATGTTCCAGGAAGAAGAATTGCTAGGAAGAGATGCAATCCACCTAACAAAGAGAGGAAAGAGCATCTTCGGAGGCAGGCTTGCTAACTGAGTGAGCAACTAGGTTCGCCGGGGGATGGAGACCTAAGCCCTAAGGTAAGTGGGATACCGGAAGGAAACACGAGAAGGGTGCAACATACTCAGAAAGCAGGGCAATCAGCCAGTTATCTTAGGTGCCTGTACACAAATGCAAGAAGCCTGGGAAACAAGCAGGAAGAATTGGAAATCCTGGCACAGACTAGGAACTATGATGTGACTGGAATAACAGAGGGTAACTCACACGACTGGAGCATTTTCATGGATGGATGGGTATAAACTGTTCAGGAAGGACAGACAGAGGAGAAAAGGTGGAGGAGTTGCACTGTATGTAAGAGGGCAGTACGACTGTTCAGAGCTCCAGTACGAAACTGGAGAAAAGCCTGTTGAGAGTCTTTGGGTTAAGTTTAGAGGTGACAGCAACAAGGGTGATGTCATGGTGGTCATCTGCTATAGACCTCCAGACCAGGAGGATGAGGTAGAGGAGGCTTTCTTCAGACAGCTAACAGAAGTTTCCAGATCACAGGCCCTGGTTCTCATGGGGGACTTCAATCACCCTGACGTCTGCTGGGAGAGCAATACAGCAGTGCACACACAATCCAGGAAGTTTTTGGAGAGTTTTGGGGACAACTTCCTGGTGCAAGTGCTGGAGGAACCAACTAGGGGCCATGCTCCTCTTGAGCTACTGCTCACAAACAGAGAAGAATTGGTAGGGAAAGTAGAAATGTGTGGCAATCTGGGCAGCAGTGACCATGAGATGGTCAAGTTCAGGATCCTGACAAAAGGAAGAAAGGAGAGCAACACAATACAGACTCTGGATTTCAGAAAAACAGACTGACTCCCTCAGAGAACTGATGGACAGGATCCCCTGGGAGTCTAATATGAGGGGGAAAAGGAGTCCAGGAGAGCTGGCTTTATTTTAAAGAAGCCTTATTTAGGGTGCAGGAACAAACGATCCCGCTGTGCAGAAAGAATAGCAAATATGGCAGGCGACCAGCTTGGCTTAACAGAGAAATCTTCGGTGAGCTTAAACACAAAAAGGAAGCTTACAAGAAGTGGAAACCTGAACAGATGACTAGGCAGGAGTATAAAAATATTGCTCGAGCATGCCAGGGTGTAATCAGGAAGACCAAAGCACAATTGGAGTTGCAGCTAGCAAGGGATGTGACGGGTAACAAGAAGGGTTTCTACAGGTATGTTAGCAATAAGGTGGTGGTCAGGGAAAAAGTGTGGGACCCTTACTGAATGGGGGAGGCAACCTAGTGACAGATGATGTGGAAAAAGCTGAAGTACTCAATGCTGTTTTTGCCTCGGTCTTCAGACAAGGTCAGCTCCAAGACTGCTGCACTGGGCAGCACAGTATGGGGAGAAAGTGAGCAGCCCTCAGTGGTGAAAGAACATAGAAAATATGGATTGGATGAATGGACTATAAGGTGGATAGAAAGCTGGCTAGATCATCGGGCTCAATGGGTAGCGACCAATGGCTCGATATCTAGTTGGCAGCCGGTATCAAGCGGAGTCCCCCAGGGGTCGGTCCTGGGGCCAGTTTTGTTCAACATCTTCATTAATGATCTGGATGTTGGGATGGACTGCACCCTCAATAAGTCACGGATAACACTAAGCAGGAGGGAGAAGTAGATATGCTGGAGGATAGGGTCAGAGTGACCTGGACAAATTGGAGGATTGGGCCAAAAGAAATCAGATGAGGTTCAACAAGGACAAGTGCAGAGTCCCACACTTAGGATGGAAGAATTCCATGCACCACTACAGGCTGGGAACCGACTGGCTAAATGGCAGTTCTGCAGAAAAGAACCTGGGGATTATAGTGGACAAGAAGCTGGGTATGAGTCCGTGTGCCCTCGTTGCCAAGAAGGCTAATGGCATATTGGGTGGCATTAGTAGAGGTATTGCCAGCAGATCGAGGGAAGTGATTATTCCCCTCTATTCGGCACTGGTGAGGCCACATCTGGAATATTATGTCCAGTTTTGGGCCCCCCACTACAGAAAGGATATGGACAAATTGGAGAGAGTCCAGTGGAGGGAAAATGATTAGGTGGCTGGGGCACACGACTTATGAGGAGAGGATGAGGGAACTGGTCTTATTTAGTCTGC
Organism: Trachemys scripta elegans; assembly: GCF_013100865.1. Classification (NCBI taxonomy): domain Eukaryota; kingdom Metazoa; phylum Chordata; order Testudines; family Emydidae; genus Trachemys; species Trachemys scripta. The sequence continues at coordinate 51,112,157 of NC_048302.1, forward strand.
AGAAGAGAAGAGTGAGGGGAGATTTGATAGCAGCCTTCAACTACCTGAAGGGGGGGTCCAAAGGGGATGGAGCACAGCTGTTCACAGTGGTGGCGGATGACAGAACAAGGAGAAATGGTCTCAAGTTACAGTGGGGGAGGTCTAGGTTGGATATTAGGAAAAACTATTTTACTAGGAGGGTGGTGAAGCACTGGAATAGGTTACCTAGGGAGGTGGTGGAATCTCCATCCTTGGAGGTTTTTAAAGCCTGTCTTGACAAAGCCCTGGGAAGATTTAGTTGGGGTTGGTCCTGCTTTGAGCAGGAGGTTGGACTAGATGACCTCCTGAGGTCTCTTCCAACCCTAATCTTCTATGATTCAATTGATTAGGAAGGTTTCTGGAACATTTGCATGCCCCAGGGCTAAATTCTGCCCTCAAAGATACCCAAAGAACACTGTTCAAATCCATGGGAGCTTTGCACCTGTTCCTAAGGCCCTTAATCCTGAGGGCATTCTGTACCAAAAAATTAAAAATTATGCGCATAATATTTTAAAATTCTGCAAGTTTTATTTGTCGATAAATAAATGCAAAGGCTCCAGCACGGCGGGGGGAGCACAGGCCATTGGCTGCACGATGGTGGGATATCACCTGCACCACCTGCCCCCCCAGGCCATGGACTCAGCAGTGAGGCTGCACCCAACCCTGATACAGCACAAGGCCTGGGCCTGCCCCAGAAACACCCTGGGGCCCTGCCCCTCTGCGCCCCTGCCCCTCTGCGCCAGGCACACCAGGTGGGGAGGGATCCAGGTGTGAGGTGAGAGGATTCTGTGTGGGACAATCTGGGTGCAGGCAGCTCAGTAGGGGGGGGCCTTGGGTCGGGGGGATCTGGATGCACGGAGGCTGGCGGGGGGGGGGGGTTTCCAGGTGCAATGGGACTCTGCAGGGGCTTCCAGGTGAAGTGTTGGAGCTCAGCAGAGAGGTCTGGGTGTGGGGGTCTCAGCATGGGGTTCTGGGTGCTGGGGGAGTGGGGCTTGGTGGGGTGGGGGTCTGGGTGCAGTTAGTTGGGGGTCAGTGACATGGGGTTGATGTGGGGGCTCAGAGTGGGGCAAGAGCATCAGGGTGGGGGTTTGAGTGCAGAGAGCTCAGTAGGAGGTGGTCTGGGTGCACGGGTGGTCCGGGTGCACGGCTGGGGCTCTGGGTGCAGGGATTGAGGTTCAATGCGGTGGGGTTTGGGTATGGAGGACTAAGGGTGTTCTGGATGTACTGGGTAAGGCTTGGCAGGGGTGTCCCGATATGGGAGGTCTGGCTGCACAGAGGTTGGGTGGATGGGGAAGCAGCTCCCCATACAGTGACCCCTCCCCCTCACAACTGAGGAGCGATGGGGGCAGGAAGCAGAGGAGGATGCTGAGCTTTCTGCAGCTGGGGGAGGTTTCTGGGGGTGGGTCTGACACAGCCCCAGCCACTCCTTGCAGGAGGAGAGGAAGTCCCATCCTCCCCCACCTCCAACCCAGCCAGGCCTAGCAGCTGATCCTGGCTCAGGATAGGAGCTAATGGCTGGGGTGTCCCCAGCCCTGCGGTGATTTAACTCTCCGTCGACTGCCTGAAATGATGTTACTGTGCTGCTAGGGAGTGGTGCATGACTGATCTTGCGCTTCCCTTTGCTTCCCTGTCAGAAAGTTATTTTTCTGCGTGGAAGCAAAGAAATCTGTGGGGACATGAATTCTGTGCATGCACAATGCTGCACAATTTTAGGCGTATACAGGCAGAATAGCACTTACAATTTTGTATACTTTTAATCCACAGGTAGGGAAGCTACAGCCTGTGAGCTGGATCCGGCCCGCTGCTTCATTTCATCTGGCCCGCAGCAAGTCTCAGTGCCATGAGCCAGAAGCTCCAAACCTCAAAGCCCCCAACCAGGGGCTGGAGCTCAAGCCCTGCTGTGGGGGAAAGCTAGGGCTGCCAAGCTATTCCAGCTCCTGGAAGTAACCAGCATGCCCCTGCAGCCCCTAGGAACAGGGGCAATCAGGGAAGCTCCGTGTGCTGCCCCCGATGCCGACACCCCAGCTCCCACTGGCCGGGAGACATGACCAATGGAAGCTGTGGGGGCGGTGCCTGCAGGCATGGGTAGCACAAACCACGCAGAGCCCCCTGGCCCCTCCCCCTAGGGGCCGGACATGCCGGCCACTTCCGGGAGCAGTGTGGAGCCAGGGTTGGCAGGGAGCCTGCCTGAGCCCTGCTGACTGGAAGCCACCTGTGATAAGCGCTGCCCAGCCAGAGCCCGGACCCCGAACACTCAGCCCCAGGTCAGAACCCTCTCCTGCACCCTAACACCCTTCCAAACCCTGTACTCCGAGCCCCCTGCCCCAGGTCAGAACCCCTTCCCACACCCTAACACCCTCCCCACCCTCACCCCCAGCCCCTGCCCGAGGCCTGATCTCCCTCCCACACCTAAACTCCCTCACAGAGCTTACACCCCAAACCTCCTCCAGCACCCCAACCCCCTGCTCTAGCCTTGCCCACTCCTGCACTCCAAACCCCAGCCTGGACCCCCCCTCCTGCACCCGAAACCCCTACCTGAGCCCAGAGCCCTCCTACACCCTGAAACCCTCATTTGTTGCTCCACCCAGGAGCCATGGGGACACCCTGAGCCTCTGTGCCAACTCATCCCAGTGCCAGGGGAAGCCCCGAGCCTCCATGCCCCACTGCGGGGCTGTGTGTGGCCTGCGACTCATTTTTTCTGTGGGTCAATGGCCCCTGATAGAAAAAAGGTTCCCCACCCCGTTTTAATCAACAGCATACTTATGCTTGAGCACTTCTGTTGTTTATTTAATCCCCTGAATTTCATATTAAGGGCATTCATGTGCTTTTTGTCCTTGAAATGGCGTATTTTATAAATGCAACGGGGATCTGTGGTCTGACATTTTGTGAGGAATTACAGCTGTTGGGTAGACTACGAGTCACACATGTTATGATTTCCCTTGTGCATTATCTTGAGACAATCACTCACCTTGATTGTGTATTAGTTTCTCTCTTTACACAGTGTGTATTATTCTGATTTTTTCATTTCCTTTACATGATGCTCTTTTGTTGTTCTTGTATTATCTATAACTTATGTACAGAGGTCTAATAATGGGCTTGTCTAATGTATAGGGGCTTTGTAGTTAGATTCCCTTCTAATCAATTTGGCTCTACAGTTAAGCTGTATTGCCATTGGCAATCCCTATTAATGATTTTTTTTTTTTTTTTTTTTTTAAAGATTTTCTTTCCTATTGTTCCATTTCAGGGGGCATAGATAATCTTAAGATTTCACAATGGCATGTTATGCAGTGGCATGTATCCTGAATTGTATGAAGTGGGTAAAAAGTAACAAAGCTCAGTTGAATTTAAAAACAGGCTATGTAAAAATATTATATAAAATTAGCATAAATTGAAGTTTAAAACGGATGAAACAAACTCAATGTGTTTAAACTAAAAGAACTTTGATTAGGAAGTTTCAGAGTTTCCAGTCAGGCCAAAAATCATTTTTAGTAATGGACCAACATTGTACTGGAATAAGAGCAAGTATCCACAACTGGGGGAGATATGTGTTTTGATCAATTTATTTTAATATGACAAGTTTGCCACCTGGGTTTGGACACTTTTTCTGGGGTTACTTAGCAACTTGTGGAGGAGAGAGGAGAAGGAGGACTCAATCAAACCCCTTCCGGTCCCTGCAGCATAGCATCTGAATACCTCACAATCTTCAATGTATTTATTCATTAACACCACTGTGAGGTAGTTGTCTCCAGATCGATAAATTAAACGGTAATAAGTCACCAGGACCAGATGGGATTCACCCAAGAGTTCTGAAGGAACTCAAATATGAAATTGCAGAACTACTAACTTTGTACCTAACGTACCACTCAAATCAGCCTCTGTACCAGATGACTGGAGAATAGCTAATGTAACACCAATTTTTTAAAAAGGCTCCAGAGGCAACTGTGGCAATTGCAGGCCAGTAAGCCTAACTTCAATACTAGGCAAATTGGTTGAAACTATAGTAGTAAACAGAATTACCAGACACTTAGATGAACATTGTATGATGGGGAAGAGTCAACGTGACTTTTGTAAATGGAAATCATGCCCCACCCCTCTATTAGAATTCTTTGGGCATGCGGATGTGTGTGATCCAGTTGATACAGTGTACTTGGACTTTCAGAAAGCCTTTGACAAGGCTGCACACCAAAGGTGCTTAAGCAAAGTAAGTAATTATGGGATAAGAGAGAAGGTCCTCCCATGGATCATAACTGGTTGAGAGATAGCAAACAAAGAGTAGGAATAAATGGCCAGCTTTCACAATGGAAAGTGTTAATAGTGGGGTCCCCCCAAGGAACCATACTGGGATCTGTGCTGTTCAACATATTCATAAATGATCTGGAAAAAGAGGTAAACAGTGAGGTGGCAAAGTTTGCAGACAATACTAAATTACTCAAGATAGTTAAGTCCAAAGCTGACTGCGAAGAGATACAAAGGGATCTCACTAAACTGGGTGACTGGGCAACAAAATAGCAAATGAAATTCAACATTTATAAGTGCAAAGTAAAGCATATTGGAAAAAATAATCCCAGCTATACATACAGAATGCTGGGGTTTAAATTAGCTGTCATCACTCAAGAATGAGATCTTGGCATTATCATGGATAGTTCTCTGAACTCAATGTGCATTGGAAGAATGTTAGGAACCATTAGGAAAGAGATGCAAGACAGAAAATATAGTGCCACTATAGAAATCCATGGTACACAACTCACACCTTAAATACTGCATGCAATTCTCGTCACCCCATCCTGAAAAAGATATATTAGAATTGGAAAAGGTACAGAGAAGGGCAGCAAAAATGATTAGGGATATGGAACAGCTTCCATATGAGCAGAGATTAAAAAGACTGGGCCTGTTCATCTTAGATAAGAGATGACTAAGGGGGGCTATGAAAGAGGTCTATAAAAATCAAGAATTGTGTGCAGAAAGTGAATAGGGAAATGTTATTTACCTCTTCACATAACACAAGAACCAGGGGTCACCCAATGACATTAACAGGCAGCAGGCTTAAGGAAATACTTCTTCACATAGTGCATAGTCAACCTGTGGAACTCGTTGCCAGGGAATGCTGTGAACACCAAAAGTATAACTGGGTTCAAAAAAGAATCTGGTAAGTTCAAGGAAAACAGGTCCATGAATGACTATTAGCTGAGATGGTCTGGATCTGTATTCACCAGGGAATTGGTGAAAGGTTTCTCAAGGCTTCCCAGGGAAGGGAATTAGCTTGAGATGGTGGCAGCAGACCAGAGCTAAGCTGGTAGTTAAGCTTAGAAGTTTTCATGCAGGCCCCCACATTTTGTACCCTAAAGTTCAAAGTGGGGATACAGCCTTGACATGGTGGCATAGCGGTGGGATTCATTTTAAACCCAAAAGCCAGTAAGATTTTTTTTTCCTTTTAGCTGCTTAGAAAGCAGAGCTGAAGGTAGATGCATATCTTATCTCTCCTTGCCTGAAGGCAGAGGTGTTAAGTTTTTTTAACAAGAGCCTTTGTTAAGAGAGGGGTTCAATTATTGAGCAAACTGGTAAAAGGAATTTACAAGCTAAATTGTTTTTTTTTTTTTCCCCTTTTTACATCCTCGGGAGTAGCTAGTTAGAAAGTCTCTGTTAACTCAGCAGCAGCCAGAGCTGAGAGCATCCCAGTTTCAGTCAACTGCAGAAGAGTGTGACCCAGCACAAGAAAACAAGAAAATAACTACAAAAAAAAAAAAAAAAAAAAAAAGCCAAAAAGGGAGCCCAGAAAAGAGAGAGAGAGCTAAAAGAAAGAGAAGAAAAAGCCAAAAAAGAGGCCCACAAGAAAGAGATGGAGCTGGAAAAAAAAGAGATGGAGCTGAAAGAAAAAGAAAAGAAGCATGAACTAGAAGTAGCAAAGGCTAGGCCGGATACAACAGCCAATCCTAACAACCCCTCTCCAAGTACCACTTCCCATCCCAAAAAATTCCCCACCTACAAGGCAGGCAATGATACTGAGGCCTTCTTAGAAAATTTTGAGAGGGCCTGCCTTTGATACAGCATCGCTGCAGACCAGTACATGGTAGAGCTGAGGCCACAGATCAGTGGACCCTTAGTAGAGGTGGCGGCTGAAATGCCTAAGGAACACATGCACAGTTATGAACTTTTTAAAAACTAGGCCAGACTCAGAATGGGGCTAACACCCGAGCATGCCCGTCGGCGGTTCAGAGCCCTAAGGTGGAAACCAGGTGTGTCATTTACCCGGCATGCCTATCACATTGACAAAAATTGTGATGCCTGGGTATCAGGAGCAAATGTTAAATCTCTGGAAGATCTGGTTTCCCTAGCAAAAATAAAGCAGCTTTTAGAGGGTGTTCCTGAAGAAATAGAAAAGTACATCCTAGACAGGAAGCCCAAAACTGTAACCGAGGCGGGGGAGATTAAAGCCAAATGGGTGGAGGTGGCAGAAAAGAAAAAAAACTAGTAGCAGTTGGAGCAAATATCAGAAAGGGCAACCCGAAACCAAACCTTACCACCGGGGACAACCCAAGGCCCCACCCACATCCCAAGGGAAACCCCAGACGCCTTCTCACCCCACCACACCAGTCTCCACCAACCAACATCGCCCTGGTGATACCTTAGCAGGGCGATGTTTTAAATGTAATGAACTGGGACATATAAAGGCTCACTGCCCCAAGAACCCCAACCGATTACAGTTCATTACAGCCCAATCACACCAAAGATCCCCAGACCCAGATGCCTCTCTCATACCCTCGGAGCGAAGGGAAACCTTGAGAGTGGGCGGAAAGAAGGTTATCGCTTGGAGAGACACTGGGGCACAAGTGTCAACTATCTACCAATCCCTAGTGGACCCCAAACTCATCAACCCGGAGGCTCCAGTGACAATTCAACCCTTCGTGTCACAGTCTGTAACCTTGCCTACAGCCAAGTTGCATGTCTAGTACAAAGGCTGGTCAGGAATGTGGACTTTTGCAGTCTATGACAATTATCCCATTCCCATGCTGCTGGGGGAAGACTTGGCCAACCATGTGAAGCTAGCCAAGACGGTAGGAACAGTCACCCGCAGCCAGGCTAAGCAAGCTTTCACCCCAATCCCTGTTCCTGAGCCGTCCACCAGAGCCCTGTCTGTGTTACCAGAGACCCAAACAAAGGTGGTGGAACCGGATCCCCTGCCAATGACTGCAACAGCCGTAGTAGATCCAATCCCAGAGACCCAGCCAAAGCCAGTCCCAGAACTGGAACTGGCAACGCAACCAGCACCAGAACCATTGCCAGCACTGAGTCCAGCGCTTGCAAACCCGTCTACAACTTCAACGCCAGAGGGCACCAGCGAGCCTGACCTGGCGGAAGCAGCAGATAACCCTACCCAAGAGGCTCAGCCAGAGCCTGAGATACCACATAGTGCACCAGCGGACAGCGGTTCACAGTCAATGGAAACAGCCCCAGCACCTGCATCGCTTCCAGAGGGACCAAGCCCCAGTCCACAGTCCAAGGAGGAACTGATGTCTCCAGCATCAAGGGAACAGTTCCAGGCCGAGCAGGAAGCAGATGACAGCCTTCAGAAAGCTTGGGCGGCGGCGCCGAGCACCCCACCGCCTCTCAGCTCTTCTAACCGATCCCGGTTTGTTGTAGAACAAGGACTTTTATACAAGGAGACTTTCTGGTAGACATCAAGAAAACTGGCATCCTCAAAGACAGTTAGTAGTTCCCACTAAGTATCGGGTAAAGCTCTTGAGCTTAGCCCATGATCATCCCAGTAGCCATTCTGGGGTGAACAGAACCAAAGACCGGTTGGGGAAGTCCTTCCACTGGGAGGGAATGGGCAAAGACGTTGCTAATTATGTCCGGTCTTGTGAGGTGTGCCAACAAGTGGGAAAGCCCCAAGACCAGGTTAAAGCCCCTCTCCAGCCACTACCCATAATTGAGGTCCCATTTCAGTGAATAGCTGTGGATATTCTGGGTCCTTTCCCAAAGAAGACACCCAGAGGAAAGCAGTACGTACTGACTTTCATGGATTTTGCTACCCAATGGCCGGAAGCAGTACCCTTAAGCAACACCAGGGCTAAAAGTGTGTGCCAGGCATTAACAGACTTTTTTGCCAGGGTAGGTTGGCCCTCCGACAGCCTTACAAATTCGAGAACTAATTTCCTGGCAGGGACCATGAAAAACCTGTGAGAAGCTCATGAGATGAATCACTTAGTTGCCACCCCTTACCACCATGAAACCAATGGCCTGGTAAAGAGGTTTAATGGAACTTTGGGGCCATGATACGTAAATTCATAAATGAACACTCCAATGATTGGGACCGAGTGTTGCAGCAGTTGCTTTTCGCCTACAGGGCTGTACCACATCCCAGTTTAGAGTTTTCACCATTTGAACTTGTGTATGGCCGCGAGGTTAAGGGGCCATTACAGTTAGTGAAGCAGCAATGGGAGGGGTTTACGCCTTCTCCAGGAACTAACATTCTAGACTTTGTAAGCAACCTACAAAGCACCCTCCGACACTCCTTAGCCCTTGCTAAAGAAAACCTAAAAGATGCTCAAGAAGAGCAAAAAGTCTGGTATGATAAACATTCCAGAAAACGGTCCTTCAAATTAAGAGACCAAATCATGGTCTTAAAGGCGCTCCAGGCCCATAAAATGGAAGCGTCATGGGAAGGACCATTCATGGTCCAGGAGCGCCTAGGAGCTGTTAACTATCTCATAGCCTCCCCCACCTCCAACATAAAGCCTAAGGTATACCATGTTAATTCTCTTAAGCCCTTTTATTCCAAAGAATTAAATGTTTGCCAGTTTACAGCCCAAGAAACAAATGACGCGGAGTGGCCTGTAGGTGTCTACTACGAAGAAAAAAAGATGGTGGCGTGGAAGAGGTGAACCTCTCCATGACCCTTGGACGTCTGCAGCAACAGCAGATCAAGGAGCTGTGCAAAAGCTTTGCACCAATTTTCTCAGCCCCTCCAGGACGGACCAAACGGGCATACCACTCCATTGACACAGGTAATGCTCACCCAATTAGAACTCCACCCTACCGGGAGTCACCTCATGCCCAAACTGCTATACAAGGGAGATCCAGGACATGCTACAGATGAGTATAATCCGCCCCTCTAATAGTGCATGGGCATCTCCAGTAGTTCTAGTTCCCAAACCAGATAGGGAAATACGCTTTTGCGTGGACTACCGTAAGCTAAATGCTGTAACTCGTCCTGACAACTATCCAATGCCATGCACAGTTGAGCTATTAGAGAAATTGGGACATGCCCAATTCATCTCTACTTTAGACTTAACCAAGGGGTACTGGCAAGTACCCCTAGATGAACCCGCTAAAGAAAAGTCAGCCTTCGTCACCCAGGCAGGAGTGTATGAATTCAATGTACTCCCTTTCGGGTTGCGAAATGCACCCGCCACCTTCCAAAGACTTGTAGATGGTCTCCTAGCAAGATTGGGAGAATCTGCAGTTGCCTACCTCGATGATGTATCCATTTTTTCTGATTCATGAACAGAACACCTGGAGCACCTGGAAAAAGTCTTCGAGCGCATCCAGCAGGCAAGACTAACTGCTAAGGCTAAAAAGTGTCAAATAAGCCAAAACAAAGTAACTTACCTGAGGCACCAAGTGGGTTGAGGAACTATAAATCCCCTACAGGCCAAAGTAGATGCTATCCAAAAGTGGCCGGTTCCAAAGTCTAAGAAACAGGTCCAATCCTTCTTAGGCTTGGCTGGATATTATAGGCGATTTGTACCCCACTACAGCCAAATCGCCGCCCTGCTGACAGACCTAACCAGAAAGAAACTGCCAAATGCAGTTCAGTAGACTGATGAGTGTCAAAAGGCCTTTAACCAGCTTAAGGCAACACTCATGTCTGACCCTGTGCTAAGGGCCCCAGACTTTGACAAACCGTTCCTAGTAACCACAGATGCGCCCGAGCGAGACGTAAGAGCAGTTTTAATGCAAGAAGGACCGGATCAAGAATTCCATCCTGTCGTGTTTCACAGCAAGAAACTGTCTGAGAGAGAAAGCCACTGGTCAATCAGCGAGAAAGAATGCTACGCCATTGTGTATGCGCTGGAAAAGCCACGCCCATATGTTTGGGGACGGCGTTTCCAACTACAAACAGACCATGCTGCGCTACAGTGGCTTCATACCGCCAAGGGAAATAACAAAAAATTTCTTCGGTGGAGTTTAGCTCTCCAAGATTTTGATTTTGAAATACAACACATTTCGAGAGCTTCTAACAAAGTGGCTGATGCACTCTCCTGAGAAAGTTTCCCAGAGTTAACTAGTTAAAAATTGTTTTTAGAATGTAAAACATATTGTTAGTTTTTATATAATCAGTAGTATGTCTAAAAGTACATGTGTCTTATTAACTCTGTTTTCTCCTAGAGCTCCAAGAAGAAATCACAGCCAGTGTGGAACCGGATGTCCAACACTAGGGTTACCGAGGGTCCTGTGGCACCTTTGAGACTAACAGAAGTACTGGGAGCATAAGCTTTCGTGGGTAAGAACCTCACTTCTTCAGATGCAAGTAATGGAAATTTCCAGAGGCAGGTATATATCAGTGTGGAGATAACGAGGTTAGTTCAATCAGGGAGGGTGCTCTGCTAGCAGTTGAGGTGTGAACACCAAGGGAGGAGAAACTGTTCCTGTAGTTGGATAGCCATTCACAGTCTTTGTTTAATCCTGATCTGATGGTGTCAAATTTGCAAATGAACTGGAGCTCAGCAATTTCTCTTTGGAGTCTGGTCCTGAAGTTTTTTTTGCTGTAAGATGGCTACCTTTACATCTGCTATTGTGTGGCCAGGGAGGTTGAAGTGTTCTCCTACAGGTTTTTGTATATTGCCATTCCTGATATCTGACTTGTGTCCATTTATCCTCTTGCGTAGTGACTGTCCAGTTTGGCCAATGTACATAGCAGAGGGGCATTGCTGGCATATGATGGCATATGTAACATTGGTGGACGTGCAGGTGAATGAGCCGGTGATGTTGTAGCTGATCTGGTTAGGTCCAGTGATGGTGTTGCTGGTGTAGATATGTGGGCAGAGTTAGCATCGAGGTTTGTTGCATGGGTTGGTTCCTGAGTTAGAGTTGTTATGGTGCGGTGCGTGGTTGCTGGTGAGAATATGCTTAAGGTTGGCAGGTTGTCTGTGGGCGAGGACTGGCCTGCCTCCCAAGGTCTGTGAAAGTGAGGGATCTTTGTCCAGGATGGGTTGTAGATCACTGATGATGCGTTGGAGAGGTTTAAGCTGAGGACTGTAAGTGATGGCCAGTGGAGTTCTGTTGGTTTCTCTTCTGGGCCTGTCTTGTAGCAGGAGGCTTCTGGGTACACGTCTGCTCTGTTGATTTGTTTCTTTATTTCCTTGTGTGGGTATCGTAGTTTTGAGAATGCTTGGTGAAGATCTTGTAGGTGTTGGTCTCTGTCTGAGGGGTTGGAGCAGATGCGATTGTACCTCAGTGCTTGGCTGTAGACGATGGATCGTGTGGTGTGACCGGGGTGGAAGCTGGAGGCATGAAGGTAGGCGTAGCGGTCGGTGGGTTTTCGGTATAGGGTGGTGTTAATGTGGCCATCGCTTATTTGTACGGTGGTGTCCAGGAAGTGGACCTCCCGTGTAGATTGGTCCAGGCTGAGGTTGATGGTGGGATGGAAGCTGTTGAAAGCATGGTGGAATTCTTCCAGGGCCTCCTTCCCCTGGGTCCAGATGATGAAGAGGTCATCAATATAGCGTAGGTAGAGAAGGGGCATGAGTGGACGAGAGCTGAGGAAGCGTTGTTCCAGGTCAGCCATAAAAATGTTGGCATATTGTGGGGCCATGCGGGTGCCCATAGCGGTGCCACTGGTCTGGAGGTATATATTGTCACTAAATTTGAAATAATTGTGCGTGAGGATAAAGTCACAGAGCTCAGCAATAAGTTGTGCTGTGTCATCATCAGGGATACTGTTCCTGACAGCTTGTATTCCATCTGTATGTGGGATGTTTGTGTAGAGAGCCTCTACATCCATGGTGGC